>NW_027172116.1:365000-367500 GCF_036898095.1 Palaemon carinicauda | reverse complement strand
CGTTATCTAAACCCAGCTTTTAAATAATGAGAAGAGGTTCAGGTATAAAGGCTGACCAATAAATGGTGAAATGCATTCAATACTACATTTACGAATTGAAGATTGGGTCCAGTGAGATATGACACAACAATTGAAGGGGGACAGGGGAACATTTTTTGAGTTTGGAATCGAAATATCTTTCGATTAATAACTTCTCTTGTTATTGGGGATAAAAGCTTAGGATATATATATATATATTAGAGTAAGTGACCTGTCAAAAATGACAGCTAAATATTTAGATATGCATACACACGCACCCTCTCTCACCAGGGTAAGACTACTCTCTCTCCCCTTATCCGAAGGACGGGGAGAACTCGGTGTCACTGAAAAGGATATATATATATATATATATATATATATATATACATACATACATACATATATATGTGTGTGTGTGTATGTGTGTGTGAGAGAGAGAGAGAGAGAGAGAGAGAGAGAGAGAGAGAGAGAGAGAGAGAGAGAGAGAGAATCACCTGAAGTATAGTACTGTCTTGGCAACAGAGTAGTAAGACAAAAGGTTAAGTATTCCTATAGAACACTATTTTTTACAACACCAGGGAAATCAAAATCGATCATTACCTCCGCCAACGAAGTTAGAAGGAGGTTATGTTTCACACCCTGTTTGTACGTGTGTGTGTTTGTGTGTGTGTTCGTTTTGTGAACAGCTTCCTGCCCACAACATTAATCGTAGGGTAATGAAACTTGCAGGGATTAACTGTTATGTAAAAAGCTGGAAATGATTGAATTTTGGAAGGTCAAGGTCAAAGGTCAAGCTGTTTGTGTGTTTGTTTATGTTTGTTTGTGAACAGCTTTCTATCCAGAATTTTAATCGTAGGGTAATGTAACTCGCAGCGGTTAACTGTTTAAGTAAAAAGCTGGAAATTATTAAATTTTGGAAGGTCAAGGTCACGGTCAAAGGTCAAGCTGTTTGTGTGTTTGTTTGTTTGTTTTTTGCTTGTTTGTGAACAGCTTCCTGGCCACAATTTTAATCGTAGAGTAATGAAACTTGCAGGGATTAACTGTTAAGTAAAAAGCTGGAAATTATTGAAATGATTAAATTTAGGAAGGTCAAGGTCAAAGGCCAAAGTCAAAGTTTAAGGACAAAGGTCAAGGTCAACGGTCAAGGTCACAGTCAAGAAAAATTTCCAATTCACGTAATCATCCATAAGTTTGGCCATCGTTTTCAAGAGACTTCAAACTTGATTCATATTTGAGTGTATGAAAATCCACGCCAATATATACATGTTAAGGTCAAAGGTTAAGGTCAAGGTTGAGAAATAAGCTGCCGCGGCGGAGGTCTGCGCTCTGCTGAGTGCCCTTCTACTTCAATCATGCATTGCTACCCATAGAAATATAATTTTCCAATTCCCAGTTAATTCAAATTAAAAAATATATAAAATCTTTATCAAAATATTTTCTTAAGAGACTATGAATAATAATGAATAATATGTAAGCATGTAACCTCTTACAACACCATTACATAAATGAAAGTTAAATATATTTACATATATGAAAGTTAAATATATTTACATATATGAAAGTTAAATATATTTACATATATGAAAGTTAAATATATTTACATAAACAGTAATAAAAACCAGAAGGTTGTTTTGATAGGCGTAGTGTATTTATCTATTTTTTTTACTTTCCTCACTGGGCTATTTTCCCTGTTGGAGCCCTTGAGCTTATATCATCTTGCTTTTCCAACTAGGGTTGTTGCTTAGCAAGTAAAAATACTACTACTACTACTACTACTACTAATAATAATAATAATAATAATAATAACACTACTACTACTACTACTAATAATAATAATAATAATAATAATAATACTATTACTACTACTACTACTACTACTAATAATAATAATAATAATAATACTAATAATAATAATAATAATAATAATAATAATAATAACACTACTACTACTACTTCTACTACTAATAATAATAACACTACTACTACTACTACTACTACTACTACTAATAATAATAATAATAATAATACTAAAAATAATAATAATAATAATAATAACACTACTACTACTACTACTACTAATAATAATAATAATAATAATAATAATAATAATGTCTATGTCTATTATATTTTGAGAGTGATCGGATTAAAGGTCAAGGTCACAGAAAGGTCAAGGTCACAGAAAGGTCAAAAACGTCATTTAGCAATATTGTGGCCATTTTTTTATATGATTTGAATGAAACTTGTGCCAAAATCTGCATAATTCAATGGCCTATCTCGTTATGTGGCGTTGGCGAAGGTATGCGCTCTACCCAGTGCCCGTTCTAGTTTCGATTTGATTTCAGGAATCGTCGCTGGGGCCGGGTGGAACATTCAGAGCCGAAAATGTTGAACTGCAAAGTGGGAAAGAGGAAGTTCTCTCTCTCTCTCTCTCTCTCTCTCTCTCTCTCTCTCTCTCTCTCTCTCTCTCTCTCTCAGTATCGTC
>NW_027172116.1:357500-360000 GCF_036898095.1 Palaemon carinicauda | reverse complement strand
TAATCCCTGGAAAGTTTCACTACTCTGTGAGTCAAATTGTGGACAGGAAGTTGTTCACAAACAAACAACCTTTCACTCGACCTTGACCTTGACCTTTGGCCTAAGAATTTCAAAATTGCGGACAGGGAGTTGTTCACAAACAGACGACCTTTCACTCGACCTTGACCTTTGGCCTAAGAATTTCAAAATTGCGGACAGGGAGTTGTTCACAAACAGACGACCTTTCACTCGACCTTGACCTTGGGCCTAAGAATTTCAAAATTGCGGACAGGGAGTTGTTCACAAACAGACGACCTTTCACTCGACCTTGACCTTGGGCCTAAGAATTTCAAAATTGTGGACAGGGAGTTGTTCACAAACAGACGACCTTTCACTCGACCCTGACCTTGGGCCTAAGAATTTCAAAATTGTGGACAGGGAGTTGTTCACAAACAGACGACCTTTCACTCGACCCTGACCTTGGGCCTAAGAATTTCAAAATTGTGGACAGGGAGTTGTTCACAAACAGACGACCTTTCACTCGACCCTGACCTTGGGCCTAAGAATTTCAAAATTGTGGACAGGGAGTTGTTCACAAACAGACGACCTTTCACTCGACCCTGACCTTGGGCCTAAGAATTTCAAAATTGTGGACAGGGAGTTGTTCACAAACAGACGACCTTTCACTCGACCCTGACCTTGGGCCTAAGAATTTCAAAATTGTGGACAGGGAGTTGTTCACAAACAGACGACCTTTCACTCGACCCTGACCTTGGGCCTAAGAATTTCAAAATTGTGGACAGGGAGTTGTTCACAAACAGACGACCTTTCACTCGACCCTGACCTTGGGCCTAAGAATTTCAAAATTGTGGACAGGGAGTTGTTCACAAACAGACGACCTTTCACTCGACCTTGACCTTGGGCCTAAGAATTTCAAAATTGTGGACAGGGAGTTGTTCACAAACAGACGACCTTTCACTCGACCTTGACCTTGGGCCTAAGAATTTCAAAATTGTGGACAGGGAGTTGTTCACAAACAGACGACCTTTCACTCGACCTTGACCTTGGGCCTAAGAATTTCAAAATTGTGGACAGGGAGTTGTTCACAAACAGACGACCTTTCACTCGACCTTGACCTTGGGCCTAAGAATTTCAAAATTGTGGACAGGGAGTTGTTCACAAACAGACGACCTTTCACTCGACCTTGACCTTGGGCCTAAGAATTTCAAAATTGTGGACAGGGAGTTGTTCACAAACAGACGACCTCTCACTCGACCTTGACCTTGGGCCTAAGAATTTCAAAATTGTGGACAGGGAGTTGTTCACAAACAGACGACCTCTCACTCGACCTTGACCTTGGGCCTAAGAATTTCAAAATTGTGGACAGGGAGTTGTTCACAAACAGACGACCTCTCACTCGACCTTGACCTTGGGCCTAAGAATTTCAAAATTGTGGACAGGGAGTTGTTCACAAACAGACGACCTCTCACTCGACCTTGACCTTGGGCCTAAGAATTTCAAAATTGTGGACAGGGAGTTGTTCACAAACAGACGACCTCTCACTCGACCTTGACCTTGGGCCTAAGAATTTCAAAATTGTGGACAGGGAGTTGTTCACAAACAGACGACCTCTCACTCGACCTTGACCTTGGGCCTAAGAATTTCAAAATTGTGGACAGGGAGTTGTTCACAAACAGACGACCTCTCACTCGACCTTGACCTTTGGCCTAAGAATTTCAAAATTGTGGACAGGGAGTTGTTCACAAACAGACGACCTCTCACTCGACCTTGACCTTTGGCCTAAGAATTTCAAAATTGTGGACAGGGAGTTGTTCACAAACAGACGACCTCTCACTCGACCTTGACCTTTGGCCTAAGAATTTCAAAATTGTGGACAGGGAGTTGTTCACAAACAGACGACCTCTCACTCGACCTTGACCTTTGGCCTAAGAATTTCAAAATTGTGGACAGGGAGTTGTTCACAAACAGACGACCTCTCACTCGACCTTGACCTTTGGCCTAAGAATTTCAAAATTGTGGACAGGGAGTTGTTCACAAACAGACGACCTCTCACTCGACCTTGACCTTTGGCCTAAGAATTTCAAAATTGTGGACAGGGAGTTGTTCACAAACAGACGACCTCTCACTCGACCTTGACCTTTGGCCTAAGAATTTCAAAATTGTGGACAGGGAGTTGTTCACAAACAGACGACCTCTCACTCGACCTTGACCTTGACCTTGGGCCTAAGAATTTCAAAATTGTGGACAGGGAGTTGTTCACAAACAGACGACCTCTCACTCGACCTTGACCTTGACCTTGGGCCTAAGAATTTCAAAATTGTGGACAGGGAGTTGTTCACAAACAGACGACCTCTCACTCGACCTTGACCTTGACCTTGGGCCTAAGAATTTCAAAATTGTGGACAGGGAGTTGTTCACAAACAGACGACCTCTCACTCGACCTTGACCTTGACCTTGGGCCTAAGAATTTCAAAATTGTGGACAGGGAGTTGTTCACAAA
>NW_027172116.1:275000-345000 GCF_036898095.1 Palaemon carinicauda | reverse complement strand
CCAGGTCCAATGTCTCAAATCAATCAGGTCCGATTCTCAAGTAATTCAGGCCTGATATCTCAAGTCAATCATGTCCAATATCTCAAGTCAATCAGGCCAAATGTCTCAGCTAATCAGGTCCAATGTTTTAAGCCAATCAGGTCTGATATCTCAAGTCAATCATGTCTGATATCTCAAGTCAATCAGGCCCAATGTCTCAGTTAATCAGGTCCAATTTTTTAAGTCAATCAGGTCTGATATCTCATGCCAATCGAGTCCAATATCTCAAAACAACCAGGTTCGATATTTCAAGTCAATCAGGTCCAATGTCTCAAGTCAATCAGGTCTGCCAAGTCAATCAGGTCCGATATGTCAGGTCAATTAGGTCTGAAATATCAAGTTAATCAGATCCAATGCCTCAAGTCAATCAGGTCCAATGTCTCAAGTCAATTAGGTCTGAAATATCAAGTTAATCAAGTCCAATATCTCAAGTCAATCAGATCCAATATCACAAGTTAATCAGGTCCGATATCTCAAATCAATCAGGTCCGATATCTCAAATCAATCAGGTATGATATCCCAAGTTAATCAGGTCCGATATCTCAAATCAATCAGGTCTAATGTCTGAAGTCAATCGGGTCCTGTGTCTCAAAACCAAACAGGTCCGATATCTCAAATCAATCAGGTCTAATGTCTGAAGTCAATCAGGTCCTGTGTCTCAAATCAATCAGGTCCGATATCTCAAATCAATCAGGTCCGATGTTTGAAATCAATCAGGTCCGGAATCTTAAATCAATCAGGTCCGATGCCTGAAGTTAATCAGGTCCGATATCCTAAATCAATCAGGTCTGATGTCTGAAATCAATCATGTCCGATGTCTGAAGTCAATCAGGTCTGATATCTCAAATCAATCAGGCCTGATATCTCAAATCAATCAGGCCTGATATCTTAAATCAATCAGGTCCGGTGTCCGAAGTCAATCAGATTTGATATCTCAAATCAATCATGCCCGATGTCTGAAATCAATCAGGTCCGATATCTCAAATCAATCAGGTCCCATATCTCAAATCAAACAGGTCCGATGTCTGAAGTCAATCAGGTTCGATATCTTAAATCAATCAGGACCGATATCTCAAATCAATCAGGTCCAATGTCTGAAGTCAATCAGGTCTGATATCTCAAATTAATCAGGCCTTATGTCTGAAGTCAATCAGGTCCGATATCTCAAATCAATCAGGTCTGATATCTCAAATCAATCAGGTCCGATGTCTGAAGTCAATCAGGTTCGATATCTCAAATCAATCAGGTCCGATATCTCAAATCAATCAGGTCCAATGTCTGAAGTCAATCAGGTCCAATGTCTGAAGTCAATCAGGTCTGATATCTCAAATTAATCAGGCCTTATGTCTGAAGTCAATCAGGTCCGATATCTCAAATCAATCATGTCCAATTGGGTCTTCGCATCTGACCATTAACGTGATGACCTGCCGTCAACTAAATCTTAGTTCGGCGACTGTGGCCGACTAATTGAGTTGAAAGTAATACGCAATATAGCTCTGAAATTTGGCATAAGCTATATGACAGTTTATGCTCAAATCTGCAATTCTAATACGACTGAATGAACAGATGGCAAGTGTAGTCACCTATATCTACACGAGAGATTAGTTCACCAAACTACTGGGCTCCACAAGGCAGTAGACGAGATGGAAGACCCTCACCAAACTACTGGGCTCCACAAGGCAGTAGACGAGATGGAAGACCCTCACCAAACTACTGGGCTCCACAAGGCAGTAGACGAGATGGAAGACCCTCACCAAACTACTGGGCTCCACAAGGCAGTAGACGAGATGGAAGACCCAGCCCTACATGGTTGAGGACTATGAAGCGTGAAGTAGATGATGAATGTAGAAGTATTGAATTAAAACCTCATTATAGAGACGACTGGCGAAATCAAACACAGGCCCTTTGCGTCAATAAGCGTAGGAGGAGATGATGATGATAATGTTGATATCTCCATGAGAATTCTTCGGTTTAAGAGATTTCATTTGGAAAATAAAAATGGCGTTACCTTCTTACTTTCATAGCCTACTAAAACAGTAAAGTTATTCATAGGTTATACATTTTATACATTTACTTCACAAGCAAATACATGGTTGGGTGAGCAACGCGATCAAAGTACATTCAGAGCAAACCATGCTAATGACATACTTCATTTACACCTGTGATGGCAGGTTCATTCCACAGGTGTGGTTTAATCAACTCGCTAATTATGAACATTAAGATACTCATACCTATCACCTAAAGGCACTTGTTGCTTTGTCAGTTCAGTGAATTTACGTCTACAAAAATGTCCTATTTCAAAAAAAAAAAAAAAAAAAAAAAAAAAAAAAAAAAAAAGTTCAAAATGCAGCCCACTGATTTTTGGAAAAATGAAATCTGTCAGTTCAGTGAATTTACGTCTATAAAAATGTCCTATTTCAAAAAAAAAAAAAAAAAAAGTTCAAAATGCAGCCCACTGATTTTTGGGATTATAAAATCTATATTTCTGCAAAAAATGGGGTCCTACTGAAAATATCAGCTCAAAACTGCAACCCACTGATTTTCTAAATGATAAAATCTATATTTCTGCAAAAAAAGGGTCCTATTGAAAAAAAAAAATCAGCTAAAACCTGCAACCCAGTCATTTTTGGAAAAATAAAATCTATATTTCTGCAAAAAAGGGGTCCTATTGAAAAAATCAGCTCAAAACTGCAACCCACTGATTTTTGGGATTATAAAATCTATATTTCTGAAAAAAAAGGGGGCCTATTGAAAAAATCAGCTCAAAACTGCAACCCACTGATTTTTGGGATTATAAAATCTATATTTCTGAAAAAAAAGGGGGCCTATTGAAAAAATCAGCTCAAAACTGCAACCCACTGATTTTTGGAATAATAAAATCTATTTTTCTGCAAAAAAAAAAAAAGGGTCCTATTGAAAAAATCAGCTCAAAATGCAGCCCACTGATTTTTGGGATTATAAAATCTATATTTCTGCAAAAAAAAGGGTCCTATTGAAAAAATCAGCTCAAAACTGCAACCCACTGATTTTTGGAATAATAAAATCTATTTTTCTGCAAAAAAAAAAAAAGGGTCCTATTGAAAAAATCAGCTCAAAATGCAGCCCACTGATTTTTGGGATTATAAAATCTATATTTCTGCAAAAAAAAGGGTCCTATTGAAAAAATCAGCTCAAAACTGCAACCCACTGATTTTTGGAATAATAAAATCTATTTTTCTGCAAAAAAAAAGGGGTCCTATTGAAAAAATCAGCTTAAAATTGCAACCCACTGATTTTTGGAATAATAAAATCTATTTTTCTGCAAAAAAAGGGGTCCTATTGAAAAAATCAGCTCAAAACTGCAACCCACTGATTTTTGGGATTATAAAATCTATATTTCTGCAAAAAAAGGGGTCCTATTGAAAAAATCAGCTCAAAACTGCAACCCACTGATTTTTGGGATTATAAAATCTATATTTCTGCAAAAAAGGGTCCTATTGAAAAAATCAGCTCAAAACTGCAACCCACTGATTTTTGGGATTATAAAATCTATATTTCTGCAAAAAAGGGGGCCTATTGAAAAAAAAATCAGTTCAAAATCCACCCAACTGATTTTTGGAATAATAAAATCTATATTTCTGAAAAAAAAGGGGGCCTATTGAAAAAAAATCAGCTCAAAACTGCAACCCACTGATTTTTGGAATATTAAAATCTTTATTTCAGCAAAAAATGGGGCCTATTGACAAAAAATCAGTTAAAAATCCACCCAACTGATTTTTGGAATATTAAAATCTTTATTTCTGAAAAAAAGGGTCCTATTGAAAAAAAATCAGCTAAAAACTGCAACCCAGTCATTTTTGGAAAAATAAAATCTATATTTCTGCAAAAAGGGGGTCCTGCTGAAAAAAAAAAATCAGTTCAAAATCCACCCAACTGATTTTCTAAATGATAAAATCTATATTTCTGCAAAATAGCGGTCCTATTAATAAAAAAAAAAATTCAGCTCAATACTACAACCCCCTGATTTTTTGAAAAATAAAACCTATATATATGCAAAAAAAAATGGTTCTATTGAAAGAAAATCAGCTCAAAACTGCAACCCACTGAATTTCGAAATAATAACATCTACATAAAAAAGTTAATTTTGTAATTCTGAAACTGTTCCTGTATTATCATACAGAATAATAATAATAATGATAATAATAATAATAATAATAATAATAATAATAATAATAATAATAATAATAATAATAATAATAATAATTTCCAAATTAATAATAATAATAATAATAATAATAATAATTTTGATAATAATAATAATAATAATAATAATAATAATTTTGATAATAATTATAATAATAATAAAAATAATAATAATAATAATAATAATAATAATAATAATAATAATAGTAATAATAATAATAATAATAAGTAGATTTCTGTTTTCAAAGACGGACATAAACACACCAAGTCTAAAGATTTAACATCTGTACATCATAACCTAATCTGATTGAACTCATCCTACACTTTCAACATATTTTGAATTTTGACCATATGGTTCTGGATTTTGGACATATGGCACGGAATTTTGGCCATATGGCATGGAATTCTGGCCATATGGCATGGAATTCTGGCCATATGGCCCGGTATTTTGGCCATATGGTACGGGATTCTGGCCATATGGCCCGGTATTTTGGCCCTATGGCACGGAATTTTGGCCATATGGCCCGGTATTTTATCATATGGCCAGGTATTTTATCATAAGGCCCGGAATTTTATCATATGGCCAGGTATTTTATATGGCCCGGGATTTCATCATATGGCCCGGAATTTTATCATATGGCCAGGTATTTTATCATATGGCCCAAGATTTTATCATATGGCCAGGTATTTTATCATATGGCCCAAGATTTTATCATATGGCCAGGTATTTTATCATATGGCCCAAGATTTTATCATATGGCCAGGTATTTTATCATATGGCCCAAAATTTTATCATATGGGCAGGTATTCTATCATATGGCCCGGGATTTCATCATATGGCCCAGAATTTTATCATATGGCCAGGTATTTTATCATATGGCCCGGGGTTTCATCATATGGCCCGGGGTTTCATCATATGGCCCGGGATTTCATCATAAGGCCCGGAATTTTATCATATGGCCCGGAATTTTGGCCATATGGCCCGGAATTTTGGCCATATGGCCCGGTATTTTATCATATGGCCAGGTATTTTATCATATGGCCCGGGATTTCATCATATGACCCGGGATTTCATCATATGGCCCGGAATTTTATCATATGGCCCGGAATTTTGGCCATATGGCCCGGTATTTTATCATATGGCCAGGTATTTTATCATATGGCCCGGGATTTCATCATATGGCCCTGAATTTTATCATATGGCCCGGAATTTTGGCCATATGGCTGGAGATTTTGACCATATGGTCCTGGATTTTGGCCTTGTCACCAGGGAGTTTAGCTAAATGGCCCTTGATTTCAGCCATATGGCCCTTGATTTTAGCCATATGGCCCTTGATTTCAGCCATATGGCCCTTGATTTCAGCCATATGGCCCTTGATTTTAGCCATATGGCCCTTGATTTTAGCCAAATGGCCCTTGATTTTAGCCATATGGCCCTTGATTTTAGCCATATGATCCTTGATTTTAGCCATATGGTCCTTGATCTTAGCCATATGGCCCTTGATTTTAGCCAAATGGCCCTTGATTTTAGCCATATGGTCCTTGATTTTAGCCATATGGCCTTTGATTTTAGCCATATGGCCTTTGATTTTAGCCATATGGTCCTTGATTTTAGCCATATGGCCTTTGATTTTAGCCATATGGCCCTTGATTTTAGCCAAATGGCCCTTGATTTTAGCCAAATGGCCCTTGATTTTAGCCATATGGCCCTTGATTTTAGCCATATGGCCTTTGATTTTAGCCATATGGCCTTTGATTTTAGCCATATGGTCCTTGATTTCAGCCATATGGTCCTTGATTTTAGCCATATGGCCTTTGATTTTAGCCATATGGCCCTTGATTTTAGCCAAATGGCCCTTGATTTTAGCCATATGGCCCTTGATTTTAGCCATATGGCCCTTGATTTTAGCCATATGATCCTTGATTTTAGCCATATGGTCCTTGATCTTAGCCATATGGCCCTTGATTTTAGCCAAATGGCCCTTGATTTTAGCCATATGATCCTTGATTTTAGCCATATGGTCCTTGATCTTAGCCATATGGCCCTTGATTTTAGCCATATGGTCCTTGATTTTAGCCATATGGCCCTTGATTTTAGCCAAATGGCCCTTGATTTTAGCCATATGGTCCTTGATCTTAGCCATATGGCCCTTGATTTTAGCCATATGGTCCTTGATTTTAGCCATATGGCCCTTGATTTTAGCCAAATGGCCCTTGATTTTAGCCATATGGCCCTTGATTTTAGCCATATGGCCTTTGATTTTAGCCATGTGGCCTTTGATTTTAGCCATATGGTCCTTGATTTCAGCCATATGGTCCTTGATTTTAGCCATATGGCCTTTGATTTTAGCCATATGGCCTTTGATTTTAGCCATATGGCCCTTGATTTTAGCCATATGGCCTTTGATTTTAGCCATATGGCCTTTGATTTTAGCCATATGGCCCTTGATTTTAGCCAAATGGCCCTTGATTTTAGCCATATGGCCCTTGATTTTAGCCATATGGCCCTTGATTTTAGCCATATGATCCTTGATTTTAGCCATATGGTCCTTGATCTTAGCCATATGGCCCTTGATTTTAGCCAAATGGCCCTTGATTTTAGCCATATGATCCTTGATTTTAGCCATATGGTCCTTGATCTTAGCCATATGGCCCTTGATTTTAGCCATATGGTCCTTGATTTTAGCCATATGGCCCTTGATTTTAGCCATATGGCCCTTGATTTTAGCCATATGGCCCTTGATTTTAGCCATATGGCCTTTGATTTTAGCCATATGGCCTTTGATTTTAGCCATATGGTCCTTGATTTCAGCCATATGGTCCTTGATTTTAGCCATATGGCCTTTGATTTTAGCCATATGGCCTTTGATTTTAGCCAAATGGCCCTTGATTTTAGCCATATGGCCCTTGATTTTAGCCATATGATCCTTGATTTTAGCCATATGGTCCTTGATCTTAGCCATATGGCCCTTGATTTTAGCCAAATGGCCCTTGATTTTAGCCATATGATCCTTGATTTTAGCCATATGGTCCTTGATCTTAGCCATATGGCCCTTGATTTTAGCCATATGGTCCTTGATTTTAGCCATATGGCCCTTGATTTTAGCCATATGGCCCTTGATTTTAGCCATATGGCCCTTGATTTTAGCCATATGGCCTTTGATTTTAGCCATGTGGCCTTTGATTTTAGCCATATGGTCCTTGATTTCAGCCATATGGTCCTTGATTTTAGCCATATGGCCTTTGATTTTAGCCATATGGCCTTTGATTTTAGCCATATGGCCCTTGATTTTAGCCATATGGCCTTTGATTTTAGCCATATGGCCTTTGATTTTAGCCATATGGCCCTTGATTTTAGCTAAATGGCCCTTGATTTTAGCCATATGGCCCTTGATTTTAGCCATATGGCCCTTGATTTTAGCCATATGATCCTTGATTTTAGCCATATGGTCCTTGATCTTAGCCATATGGCCCTTGATTTTAGCCAAATGGCCCTTGATTTTAGCCATATGATCCTTGATTTTAGCCATATGGTCCTTGATCTTAGCCATATGGCCCTTGATTTTAGCCATATGGTCCTTGATTTTAGCCATATGGCCCTTGATTTTAGCCAAATGGCCCTTGATTTTAGCCATATGGCCCTTGATTTTAGCCATATGGCCTTTGATTTTAGCCATATGGCCTTTGATTTTAGCCATATGGTCCTTGATTTCAGCCATATGGTCCTTGATTTTAGCCATATGGCCTTTGATTTTAGCCATATGGCCTTTGATTTTAGCCATATGGCCCTTGATTTTAGCCATATGGCCTTTGATTTTAGCCATATGGCCCTTGATTTTAGCCAAATGGCCCTTGATTTTAGCCAAATGGCCCTTGATTTTAGCCATATGGCCCTTGATTTTAGCCATATGGCCTTTGATTTTAGCCATATGGCCTTTGATTTTAGCCATATGGTCCTTGATTTCAGCCATATGGTCCTTGATTTTAGCCATATGGTCCTTGATTTTAGCCATATGGCCTTTGATTTTAGCCATATGGCCTTTGATTTTAGCCATATGGCCCTTGATTTCAGCCATATGGCCTTTGATTTTAGCCATATGGCCCTTGATTTTAGCCAAATGGCCCTTGATTTTAGCCATATGGCCCTTGATTTTAGCCATATGATCCTTGATTTTAGCCATATGGTCCTTGATCTTAGCCATATGGCCCTTGATTTTAGCCAAATGGCCCTTGATTTTAGCCATATGGTCCTTGATTTTAGCCATATGGCCTTTGATTTTAGCCATATGGCCTTTGATTTTAGCCATATGGTCCTTGATTTCAGCCATATGGTCCTTGATTTTAGCCATATGGCCTTTGATTTTAGCCATATGGCCTTTGATTTTAGCCATATGGCCCTTGATTTTAGCCATATGGCCTTTGATTTTAGCCATATGGCCCTTGATTTTAGCCATATGGCCTTTGATTTTAGCCATATGGTCCTTGATTTTAGCCATATGGCCTTTGATTTTAGCCATATGGCCTTTGATTTTAGCCATATGGCCCTTGATTTTAGCCATATGGCCTTTGATTTTAGCCATATGGCCTTTGATTTTAGCCATATGGTCCTTGATTTCAGCCATATGGTCCTTGATTTTAGCCATATGGCCTTTGATTTTAGCCATATGGCCTTTGATTTTAGCCATATGGCCCTTGATTTTAGCCATATGGCCTTTGATTTTAGCCATATGGCCCTTGATTTCAGCCATATGGTCCTTGATTTTAGCCATATGGTCCTTGATTTCAGCCATATGGTCCTTGATTTTAGCCATATGGCCTTTGATTTTAGCCATATGGCCCTTGATTTTAGCCATATGGCCTTTGATTTTAGCCATATGGCCCTTGATTTCAGCCATATGGTCCTTGATTTTAGCCATATGGTCCTTGATTTCAGCCATATGGTCCTTGATTTTAGCCATATGGCCTTTGATTTTAGCCATATGGCCCTTGATTTTAGCCATATGGCCTTTGATTTTAGCCATATGGCCCTTGATTTTAGCCATATGGCCTTTGATTTTAGCCATATGGCCCTTGATTTCAGCCATATGGTCCTTGATTTTAGCCATATGGCCTTTGATTTTAGCCATATGGCCCTTGATTTTAGCCATATGGCCTTTGATTTTAGCCATATGGCCCTTGATTTTAGCCATATGGCCTTTGATTTTAGCCATATGGCCCTTGATTTTAGCCATATGGCCTTTGATTTTAGCCATATGGCCCTTGATTTTAGCCATATGGCCTTTGATTTTAGCCATATGGCCCTTGATTTTAGCCATATGGCCTTTGATTTTAGCCATATGGTCCTTGATTTTAGCCAAATGGCCCTTGATTTTAGCCATATGGCCCTTAATTTTAGCCATATGGCCCTTGATTTTAGCCATATGGCCCTTGATTTTAGCCATATGGCCCTTGATTTTAGCCATATGGCCCTTGATTTTAGCCATATGGCCTTTGATTTTAGCCATATGGCCCTTGATTTTAGCCATATGGCCTTTGATTTTAGCCATATGGCCCTTGATTTTAGCCATATGGCCTTTGATTTTAGCCATATGGCCCTTGATTTTAGCCATATGGCCCTTGATTTTAGACAAATGGCCCTTGATTTTAGCCATATGGCCCTTGATTTTAGCCAAATGGCCCTTGATTTTAGCCAAATGGCCCTTGATTTTAGCCAAATGGCCCTTGATTTCAGCCATATGGCCCTTGATTTTAGCCATATGGCCCTTGATTTCAGCCATATGGCCCTTGATTTCAGCCATATGGCCCTTGATTTTAGCCAAATGGCCCTTGATTTTAGCCATATGGCCCTTGATTTTAGCCAAATGGCCCTTGATTTCAGCCATATGGCCCTTGATTTTAGCCATATGGCCCTTGATTTTAGCCACATGGTCCTTGATTTCAGCCATTTGGCTGGAAATGTGACCATATAGCCTGGGATTTATGGCCACGCGATCATGAATTTCAGCCACATGATCCTGGACGACCATACGGCCCAGTGTTGGGGCTGAGAGACCATTCAATATTGAGAAGACATTGGGTTAAACCCTGCAGGTAAAATTATAAGGTAAAAAAAAAAAAAAAAAAAAAAAAAAAAAAAAAAAAAAAAAAAAAAAAAAAAGGTAACACTAAGGTAAAAAAAAAAAAAAAAAAAAAAGGAAGCAAGCTGGTACGAAAGTACGCTAGAAGGTAAGAAGGTGAGTACATCTATCTCTTGAATAATGCATACATTAAATTACATTGATGACACTGGTGAACAACCCCCCCCCCACCCCAGAATATAATCATAACCTTAATCCACGCATTACAGCCGGTTACTTATCTATTATAACCTTATTCGTATGACCCAAATGACTTACTAATCTTTCATATCTGGTTTCTACCTGTCTGGGCATCTCTCTCCTTATATTATTATTATTGTTACTTGCCAAGCTACAACCCTAATTGGACAGATGGGTATAGACTAACCTAAGTATAGGCTAGGCCATACAAGAGATAGGTGGGGAGGGGAGAAGAGAAGGGTCTTCTATGGAGGAGGCTCTGTACCAAAACGGCCACCAAGGAAGGGAGGACGCTCCCTAGCCTAAGGTAAGGCAGCCTGTCTGAGAACGGTGCATGGGTATCGTTTCAGCAAGGTACAGAACTAACTCCCCCCAAACCTAACCTAGAGCAGGGATGTTACACCCTGAACTAGGAAGGATGGAAGACGTATCGCTATTGCAGGAAAAGTCGGAGACCTAGCCCCAGCAATAGAGGAAGGACTAGCCGTTCCTCATTCTCGGACGCAACCCTAAGGGGGGATCATTCCCTTAGGGAGGACAGAGAAGCGATATATACTCTGATATGAGCTTGATCCCCTTACATGGTAGGGGGAGCAAGGCTACACAGAGGGGATGCCCTAAGGCAGGGGATGAAGGAAGCATATAGGGGTCCTACTTGTAGGTTAGGTTAGAAAGGCACACTATCTAACCTATCCCCTATATGGTCCCTGAAGGCGAAAACACTTGCATCACAGTCAATAGTATTGTAAAATAATGCCACTATCTTCATAATTAAACCTAGGATCACTGAAATATATCATGCATGAACACTGAAGTTAGGCGCTCTGGCCTAGGGGCTAGACTAGCGAACTGGTATGGGGTCAGATGATGACCGATAACAAGGCGTCAAAACACGATATATAAAGTTCCTAGCTATGAAGACTAAATAACTAATAGTATCGATTAGTTAATGAGGCCGGAAAACGCTGTTGAGGCTAGCTAAATAAGGCATGCAAAACAACAGCGACGCCATAAAATGGCGGGTCCGGTCGAGGCACAGCTCTGCCACAAAACATCAAATATCTCGAAAAATAAAAGTTACTTTACGGTCAGAGCTTATTTAAACAATACTGGAACCTTGTACTCAACTTTCCAGAAGAAGGCGAGGCCGAGGGTAGAGACATGGCTAAGATGCAAGTCGATAAAGTACGCACAGGGAAAAATCCGACTAGTAAGGCAAGCTACTAAACGAAGGATGAGGACGGACGTGACGTCATTTAGCAATAGCGCCCGTTTGTTTACGTCTCGAGTACCAAAAGTAGCCACGAACGAGATTAGCTGTGGAACGGCTCCCTAGCTATTCTCCGCCCCTACACATCAAAGTGTTAACTCTGTGTGGAGTGTAGATAGCTATGTGGCGCGTTAATACATGCGTCCCCTGTTGATATACGATGTCTTAAAGGGAAACCTTTAGGATACTCGCTCCAGAAGTTAGAATTCTGTGATAACCTGTGGTTAAATTCTCTGGGAATATTTAGTAGTTATATACCCAAGGAAGCTACCAAAAAGGAACCTTCCATCAGGACGCCATGGCTTGAGCCCAAAAAAATATTTATAGCATAGGCCTATGCAAACATATAGTCAATCTATAGATCGTAGTTGGTAACTCTTCGATCTATGGGCCTTAAGTACCACATTATGTGGTGATTACGATATTATCGTTACGCTAAACCATACACATTTTCGTTAAAATCATAACTAAATACATACCAATGACTTCTGCAATTTTTGCAAAATTTATGATAAAGTTTGAAATAAAATACCTAGATACCGAAGCTCAAATTAATTTTGTAATTTCTGCAGAAATAAATTGAAAATCTGAAGTTGAAAAAAAAATCTATAAGTTAAATCTCAAACTTACCTCTCTCAAGCAGGACACCTGTAAGAAAAAAAAAAAAACAAATATTACTAAAAAGTCATTGAATATTTAACAATGATAAATTAACCTAAAAGGAAGCTAATCACTTGCTAAATACATCCTTGAGTAATTTAGAGCTTAAACATGATTTCATGATATAACTACTGTATGATTTATACAAATACAATCTGGAGATTTCTTTAATAAATCGGTTAACAAAACTGTTAATCAATTTAGCTATTCATATACATCTAAAACCAAATTTAGTAGCAACAGTCCTAAGTAGTAGTTATAACAGCATTGGCTGATTTTAATAACAGAAATAATAGCATAAACGATAAAATATATATTAGCTCTGCATCGGAAGAGAAATATTTGCATACACAAAAGGGATTCTTTTACAAGTTTAAAGGTTACTCATGAATGGCAAAGGCAAGGGACAGTGACTGGCCATATACATATATATATATGATCAGCACCCAAGCCCTCTCTCTATCCAAGCTAGGACCAGGGAGAGCCAGGCAATGGCTGCTGATGATTCAGCAGATAAATCTATAGGCTTCCCTCAATATACCATCCCTAGCTTACAAGGAGGGTGAGGTTGCAGACACTGCAAGAAACTATCGAGCATTTGCGGGTCTCAAATACCACTCCAGCTGATTGCGGGGCTGGGCACTTACTGCTTTGGAATGTCTGGGACAGGGGTGTATCCCGTACGCATTGCTCTTCAAGATCTGTATGGATGGAGCGATGCCAGAAATCAGAAAATGGACAGGAGACAAAGATATAAACCTTTGGACCGGTGTGACGGTCTGAACGATCCCCCGGTCTCAGAATTCTCCTTGATAATCTGCGCATGCGCGAACATTACCGTTTGCCAGTGCATACGAGGTTGATGTTTTATTTTCCTGTAATGTTAGCGTGCGCAGCTCAACATTACCGCTTGCCAGTACATATGAGCTTGATGTTTTATTTTCATGCGAGCGAAGCGAGCTAATGGCGGAAAAGAACCATTATACAATGTCAAGGAGAATTCTGAAACCGGGGGATCGTTCAGACCGTCACACCGGGAAACGGAGTTGTCGCGGATATGTAGAATACAGTATTTCAACGTTTATCTCTAAGACTGTGCTGAATGAGGATGGTAAAGAGAAACTTATGTATCTGGTAAAAGTTTGTGGAAGTGTTGGCACGAAGAGGAAGGTTAGGTTAGGATATGTCCCTAGTTAATGTATGATGGTTCAATTTCTTGCCAATAATGAATTCTCTATAAGAAATGGACAGGTGCAGCTCATTTTAGCTGCTTTTTCATATGGAATTTAACCCTTTTACCCCCAAAGGATGTACTGGTACGTTTCACAAAACCCATCCCTTTACCCCCATGGATGTACTGGTACGTCCTTGCAAAAAAATGCTATAAAGAATTTTTTTCATATTTTTTGATAATTTTTTGAGAAACTTCAGGCATTTTCCAAGAGAATGAGACCAACCTGACCTCTCTATGACAAAAATTAAGGCTGTTAGAGCAATTAAAAAAAAAATATACTGCAAAATGTGCTGGGAAAAAAATAACTCCCTGGGGGTTAAGGGTTGGAAATTTCCAAATAGCCTAGGGGTAAAAGGGTTAAAGAGGCAAATAAGATATTCAAATTTTATGTTGCTGCAAAAGATGATGGTTGCTTATTACGCATAACCTTTTCTCAAGTGCTTAGGGTATATTTTCTGTTACATATTCTATTCGTTAGAACGAAAAACAAAATTTCGCGAAAAGCGGAGAAACCTACTTTTTACTATTTAGAAGCATTTTAACCCTTTCCCACACTCCTATGAACACGATTTATGCTTTATGTATGAGTGCACTGCTGAATATGGTACATACGACGTTAGGCTAGCCTAGCGTAGCTCACGAGTACGAGACTGGAGTCCACTGTGCTATACATGTTCACTATTTTATACGTACAGTACTACATAGCATATTTTAAAGCTACAAGACATAGATAATTTCTCTAAAACTTTAACCCTTTTACCCCCAGGCTATTTGGAAATTTCCAACCCTTAACCCCCAGGGGGTTATTTTTTTCCCAGCACATTTTGCAGTATAATATTTTTAAATTGCTCTAAAAGCCTTAATTTTTGTCATAGAGAGGTCAGGTTGGTCTAATTCTCTTGGAAAATGCCTGAATTTTCTCAAAATATGAAAAATTTGAAAAAAAAAAATTTTATAGCCTTTTTTTGCATGGACGTACCGGTACGTCCATGGGGGTAAAGGGATGGCTTTTGTGAAACGTACCAGTACGTCCTTTGGGGGTAAAAGGGTTAATATATAATTTTCACTAATTCTGTATGAAGTACAGAATTGCCTAAGATACACACTCCAATAAAACTTAAATGATGACGATGACAATGAATTAGCTTGTGCAGTAGATGACGAAGAAGACAATCATATTTACATCAAAGATAACTGTAGGCACTTCTTGGGTGATGCTGTGGTTCGTAGGCTAATCTCCGGTTAGGATATAGCTTACCATGCCCTGATTGGCCAACTCTCGTCTGTCAGCCAATAGCGTGTAGTGTACGATCCTGCGTAAGACTCGCAGACAATATACAGTACTGCATAGTATGCAGCTTATCATAATGTCAGCAAATGCAACCCAATGGTATTTTTCACCATCTTTTATTCTTTATTTTTTGTAATATTTTTACAATGTGTTTTAATGTAGTTTTTATCATATTTGTATGGGTTTTCTTATTTGTTGATTTACAAAATTATAAATTTAATGTTTTCGGCCCGAAAATCGGCCAAAATTTTCGAAAACATTATCAGAAAAATTTTCGGCCCGAAAATCGTCCGAAATTTTCGAAAAAAATTTTCGGAAAAATTTTCGGCCAGAAAATCAGCCGAAATTTTCGAAAAAATTTTCAAAAAAATTTTCGGCCCGAAAATCGGCCGAAATTTTCAAAAAAATTTTCAGCCCGAAAATCGGAAGAAAAATTATGAAAATATGTATTCTTTATTTACTATTTTTAATGAAATTCAGCACATTTCTAGGATCGCTAAACTCGGCATAAAATGATTTCACAAAATGAGGGGGATGGCTGCACTAGTATAGGGAATAAAATAATGTTAATCCTATTTCTGTGTCACTTTCCATGTCACCTTGCATTGGCAAATCACACTTACACAAGATAAACAGAAGTGTACCCCAAAAAACACCTCCAGAATAGAATTTCCAAAGGCCCAAGTTCAAAACCATTAGTTATTCTTTTTTTTTATTTTATATTGTTAGTAAATGATACCAGATGGTGGAAGCATTAACGGGCCTTCTCCATCACGAGGCTCAATACTACGCAGTACTCTAGAAGTTTTATTCCAGCTGTGACCAAGTTGTGGAATGATCTTCCTAATCGGGTGGTTGAATCAGTAGAACTTCAAAAGTTCAAAGTTGGAGCAAATGCTTTTTTATTGACCAGGCGGACATGAGTCTTTTTATAGTTTATTTATGACATATTTGTTTTTGATGTTGTTGATAGTTTATTATATGACATGTCTGTTTTGACGTTGTTTCTTATTTTAGAATGATTTATTGTTAATTTGTTCTCTTCATTTATTTATTTCCTTATTTCCTTTCCTCACTGGGCTATTTTTCCTTATTGGAACCCCTGGGCTTATAGCATCTTGCTTTTCCAACTAGGGTTGTAGCTTGGATAGTAGTAGTAATAATAATAATAATAATAATACAGTAATAATAATATAAATTCATCCATAATTCCATAATATCCATATGCAGGACAAAAATGGGGCGTATCGCAAAGCAGGCATTATAGCCGCTGTGGTGGCCAATATGGAAACGTCCCTGACTGGTGATCGCCAGACTGGGCTTCGAGTCCCGCTCAAACTCATCAGTTCCTTTGATCGCTACAACCTCACCATCATTGTGAGCTAAGGAGGGGGTGTTTGGAGGAGCCTATAGGTCTATCTGTGAAGTCCTCAGCAGCCATTACCTGGCCCTCCTTGGTTCTAGTTTGGGTGGAGACGGGGCTTGGGTGCTGATCATATGTATATATGGTCAATCTCTAGGGCATTGTCCTGCTCGATAGGGGAATGTTACTGTCCCTTGCCCCTGCCATTCACGAGCGGCCTTTAAACCTTTAAACCACGGCAGAAATTAGATGCCGTACCCGTCGAAACAACGGCACTCAAGGTCATGTTTTTGGAGAGGATTCCATATGACTCCATGACTCCCCTCCCTTGGTCTGGTATGGTCCAAGAATACTGGATTAAGTCAGGTTAGGTTACTTTATCCTCGCTACATTTAGTGTCCCATATGCATATGTAGCATTTCAATACATGATATACATGAACTATGTATTTTCCACAACTGGTTATAATGTGTTTTATGCATATCAGCCATTTCTGGATAATTTAATACAATAATTTAAGCTGTTTTTTTTTCAACTGGATACTAGCAAGGTTGTTATAAATTGGAGCTGGGGTAAAGCAGAAATTAGTTTCCATAGACAAAAATTACCTGAAATGCATAAAAACTTAATAAAAAATTTGAAAAATACATATTTCGTACACAGTATAGCCAAGATGGTATTTGTTTACAAGAGCACGCTCTCTTTTTACTCCCAAATTAGGCAGTCCTGCAACTCTCCTCTTCTTGTACAGTAATTAGGAGGTTCTTTAAATGCTGGGAAAGCAAAAAATTGCCAGATATGTTGAGCAAGGGGGGAGGGATTATAAAAAAAATAAAGTAGCTCGGTTTCCTCACTAAACGACCTGGAAATGAAATCGTAAACATAGTCAACCAAACAGAAGTTCGTGATGCCAGCGTACCTTTGATGTACTGCATATTCAAAATATATACTAAATTAAAAATTGAGTGATTACTCAAAAGTGTCACTATTTGTGAATATATTTTATTGACACTTTTGAGTAATTACTCAATTTTTTATTTATTATTTATTTAGAATACATATCAAATGTACGCTGGCATCACGAACTTCTGTTTATGTATGCTGGTATCACAAATTCTGTTTGGTTGACTATGTTGACGAAGTCAGTTCTACGTCGTTAAGTGAGGAAACCGAGCTTTTTTTTTTTTATAACCCCTCCCCCCTTGCTCAACATATCTGGCAATTTTTTGCTCTCCCAGCATTTAAAGAACCTCCCAATTACTGTACAAGAAGAGGAGAGCTGCAGGAGTGCCTAATTTGGGAGTAAAAAGAGAGCGTGCTCTTGTAAAAAAAATACCACCATGATATTCAAGTACAGTAGTATAAAAAAAAAAAAAGACTCATGCTTCATGTCAGAAATATATTTACAGTATATTTATTAATTTGGGTAAATTTACAGTTTCATCCATTATGGGGAAACTGGAATAAAAATATATTTGTTGCATCAGAAATAGTGTAGTTCCAACAAATTTAACATTTATTTTGACCGCAAACCATCCGATTTAGAGATTTACTATGTAATTGGAGTTAAAACAACAAGTTGTTCCAGAATGCAGAAAGACCCTACTTCATCCCAACAATTATGGGGGACACCAGGTGGGAACAGGGGTTTTGGGTGGGGGGGGGGGCGTCAAATGATATTTGCAATAAATGAATACTTATCCTTCCACCACCCCTCCCCCTATACCCCTACCTAGCCCTACTGGGGGGGCTCCGGCCCCCCCTTAAGGCCACAGTGATTTTCAGGGCACTACTGAACCTAATAAACCCACCTAACCTAGCCTAGGGGCCCTGTACCCCTACCTAGGGGCCCTTTAAATTGTTTACAATATGGATTTCATTTCGAATTAGACATTTTACCTGACTAGAAGACCAAGCACCGGGCCCAGGAAGGCCATTCATCTCCCATTCGCAGCAATAAAAATCAAACCAGTTTACAGTATGAAGGACAGGTTAAGAAACTAGACAACATAAGTAGAAAGCGAACAAGGAGGTGCTGCAAGGGCTGAAGGAACGTTGCAAAGACCTTTAAGCAACTAAAGTTACTAAAGAGACATTGGACCAAATATTGGCTCCAAAAACATAAAAAATAATAATATAATAATTACCTAATAGATAAATATATCTCCAATGGTTTTAGGGTCTTATAAATATATCCATGGCGTAAATTTTCGTTAATAATACACTAAATTATAATGATCAAAACACACTTTTTGACACAACCGGTAACACTTGTATTCAGGAATTTAAACTTTTGATCCCTATAACGGCACCTCATTTACTCCTATTTTTGTCCTTTCTTTTTTTTTGTCCTTGTTTTTTTTTTTTTGGGGGGGGGCTCCTCTTAATCTTTCTTTTATTTTCTTTTATTCCTTATATAGTGAATGGACTTCTTAGAATTAATTATCTACATCAATTGAACATTTTCCCTCTATTTCATTACATTAATTGTCTACATTACTCTACAGTGTTACAGAAGAAATTAATACTTGAGGCTCCCATTAAAACCTTGGTCAGGATATAAAAGAAAACGGTAACACAAGAAGAAAAATTTAGAAATTTTAGAATTAATGATAATTTAAACACTAAATCTAACTGGAAAATATTAAATGATGCGATATAAATAGGCGAAAAAGATAATAGAAATATATGGAAATCACAAGTAAGTTATATTTACAATTGAAAATGCATTTATGATAGATACAAAACCAGGTTTTGCCTATGATTTAAGCCCAAGTGTGTCTTCAGCTGTTTCATCAATATTTATACATTATAATAAGACCGTTTTTTTTAATGAGTTTGAGTTCTCTTCTGATTGCCTCGTCCTGGGTCAGACCTGTGATATATACACTTGGTAAATTCATTCTTCATTGACACTTAAACTCAAGATTTATATACCCAGGAACGAAGTGTGTGTGTGTCTGTGTGTACATTTGAACAACGTTATCAAATATAAAAAAAGACAAGTTGTGATATTGTTTAGAAATAAATAAATTACAGAGCGAATAACTGTAAGAAAAACTATAGAAACACAAGAATGAACTAGAAAATATAGAGTTTCGCCAATTTTATATGATGAAATTCCTCCCAAGAAATTTTTTCTCAAGGAGAAAGTTATATGTGATATCATGGACTATCATTGTTATCTTACTAATAACATCATTACTCGAACATCGTCCGAATAACTACGTTTTTATACCTAATAAATCTATTGCTCATAGCCAACATGAAGAGAAAAGCCAGGTTGTGGAAGGATCAAGTCAATATATTAATATAACCAACGTAAAGAATGATAAAAAGGATTATGAGCTCCTCAAAGACTCCAAGCACTTGATAGATTTCGTTCGAGAAGGCGAAGATCTGAAGATTCCTCCTCCAAATACGGAGAAAAAGATTATCCTCTACTGGACAAATTGGTATAATCCAAAGACGTCTTGGGAATGGAGGTAAAAAAATATTCATTCATATTTTCTTACTACCAAATATGGTCTTTAAACCATTAATTTATCCCAATGAATAATTTCCATTCTTAGTTTCTTACTTTCACTAGTTTTTAAAACTTCTCCTAACTCTACCAATCAGTACTTTATCATCAATAAAAATTAAATAACTATTCATCATTTTTCATATTTTCAACCATGTCTAATTTTTTCTAACTCATCATATGGCACCACTCAGTCCATAGATACATTCTCTTTTTAAAACTTCTGAAATTTACACTTTTCTTACTTACCATCTCCCATTCCCTGTTCATGACCAAACCATCTCAACACAATGAACCCTCCTTATCTTACCATCTCCCAGACTCCCACTTCCTGCTCATGGCTGAACCATCTTAACACATTGAGCTTTCCTTTACACTATACTCAATTTTTTTTAATGAGGCACATTTGCACTGACTCGCAGCGGTGCCCTTTTAGCTCAGAAAAGTTTCCTGATCGCTGATTGGTTAGAATTATCTTGTCCAACCAATCACCGATCAGGAAACTTTTCTGAACTAAAAGGGCACCCCTGCGAGTCGGTGTAAATCTGCCTCACTAAACAGAATTGACTATAATTGCTTTCCCCCAAGTATTTCAAAATTTCTCAACTCTTGCAATTTCTTTTACAGCATTTATCATGCAAGAATTCATTTGAAAAAGTTCAAGTTATTAGTCTTTCCTTTACATTAAACAGACTAAGATTAATTTATAAATTTTGATCTATAAGGTCATTGTTTTCAAATCTAGGCTGTTTTTTTTTTTTTTTTTTTTTTTTTTAACCAATGAATTTTCAACCTATAATTGCAAAAAAAATATGATCTTTGGTTTCCTTGGTGAATTATTTTTTTATTCACTACTTAATGTATGTTCGTAGTTTGTTTAACCTTGAAAATGCACGTCACAAATGCAGATGATGCTACTCTCTTTGAATCAGACCCTTCTCCAACCTGTAGACCTGCAGTTACTGAATCTTTAAAGCATAGATCTTACAGATCATTGACTGTGTTTTGTAATACGATAAATTTTGAAAAAAAAAAAAAAAGCCAGTTGATTATGGGTCCAAAGTCATAGGCGAGTAAGTCCTTTTTTTTTTTAATAGATAATAGTGATATGTTAGCCCTTTCACCCCCAAAGGACGTACCGGTACGTTCTTGCAAAACACTGTTAATTGCATACTTTTACATATTTTTGATAATTTCATGAGAAACTTCAGGCATTTTCCAAAAGAATGAGACCAACCTGACCTCTCTAGGACAAAAATTAAGCTTTTTAGAGCAATTTAAAAAAAATATATATAGCAAAATGTGCTCGAAATTTAACCTTATGGTGGGGGTAAAAGGGCATATAGTGCGATATTGATTTGTGATAGTAGGGACTACCAACACTACCAAAAGAATCTTTAAGTGCTTGAAATATAATAAAGCCATTTTCCTTTTTTTTTTTTGTGACTGCTTTCGAACAAATATGATAAAATGACTGAGGAGATCCTGTAGAGGGTGGGGTTCCCCTGCTGTATAGGATCAGAAAAGCATCCCTTAATGTAAAGTAAAGTAAGTAACTATAGAGCATTTTAAATTATCTAAGCATAATTTTATTATTATTATTAGGTAAGCTACAACCGTTGTTAGAAAGGTAGGATGCTATAAACCCAAGGACTGCAATAGGGGAAAATAGCCCAGTGAGGCAAGGAAATAGGGAAACAATAGTGTAACCGAGTGTACCCTCAAACAAGAGACCTGTAAGCCAAGATGGTGGATGACCATTCTTGTAATATAGCTAAAATAATATCCATATATTCATTCCAATTTCAGGTTTGGAACCGTGAAAGAGTTCCATGAAGCGGGCTGTCCAAAATACCGGTGCGAATTCACCTACGACAGAAGCAGGTTGATGGAAGCTCACGCCTTGCTCTTCAAATCTGATGGGTCTGTTAATTTTCTTATTTCAACTCATGCAAACTAATCTGTCTGTTTCCTTATTTCCTTTCCTTATTGGGTTATTTTTCCTTGTTGGAGACTTTGGGCTTATGGCATCCTGCTGTTCCAATCAGGGCGTAGCTTAGATAGTATGCCACTCATTCAGATACTACCACTAGTGTGTTATTGGGTCCTTTGGCCAAATAGTACATTGGAGCCCTCTCTCAGGTTACGGCTTATTTTTTCTTTGCCTACACAAACACCAAATAGTCTGGCCTATTGTTTCTACAGTCTCCTCTGTCTTTATATACCGTACCTAACAACACTGAGATTACCAAACAATTCTTCCTCACCCAAAGGGTTAGGTATTGCAATGTACTTTTTCACTGGCTACTTTCCTCCTGGTAAGGGTGGAAGAGACTTTGTCAATGGTAAGCAGCTCTTCTAGGAGAAGGACACTCCATAATCAAACCATCGTTCTCTCGTCTTGGGTAGTGCCATAGCCTCTGTACCATGGTCTTCCACTGTCTTGGGTTAGAGTCTTCTTGCTTGAGGTTACACTCAGGAACTGTATCTTATTTCTCTTCCTCTTTTTTTAAAGATTTTATACTGAATATGAAAGTTCTATTTTGATGTTACTGTTCTGAAAATATTTTACTTATAATTGTTCATTACTTCTTTAGTAGTTTATTTCCTTATTTCCTCTCCTCCCTCGGCAATTTTCCTTGTTGGAGCCCTTATAGGGCTGTAAGGACACCGATCCCTTCGTCGTCCAGAAAATCGACAAACTACTTATTTATTTAGATTCTCTCTTCGCCACACTGTGGTTTCCTATGTATATATATTCCGCTATACCAGAGCTACATTTTGATATATGTATCGTTTCATAACATGTTTCTGTTAACCCATAATTCATATATTTGTAAGTGTAAGAAAACACATATATTTTGGCGGGCACTTCAATCTGACTTGGCGCCAACGTCATCCTACCTTTCCGTCCGCACCTTGTAATATACTTCCGTGCACATTCGAATAAAGTATCAGTTGATCTTGGTGACGCTTGTCTCTCTGTCCTTACAGGGCTTATAGCATCCTGCTTTTCCAACAAGGGTTGCAGCTTAGATAATAATAATAATAATAATAATAATAATAATAATAATTTACAAGACCCTCATTACTACAGTAGTCATGATCACTGGTACAGAATGTTTTCTTCCACCATTCACAATATAGGATTTACTCCAAAAAGACAATTTGTCAATAACCTATATTTATACATTTTATCTTTCATTTGCCTTCCCTATCATCCCAAAAACTTAATCCTAAATACAGTATCCGTAATTTTACCATTTATTTCTGATAAGTATCTGTCGAATATCTGTTACTTTATGTTTTGAGCTTCCATTTGTTCCAAAAACCTGAGTTTTATTTATTAAACCAGCTTTTATTATCTCTTTACATAACCCATCAACTTTGGCTTTGAATTCACTGGTTCTTTCATTTCAAAAACTCATTTTCCTTCATGGAGACAATGCATCCTTATGTATAGATTGCTTTTATATTAAATAAATCATAGCTGTATATATATACATTAGTTTAACCTATATTGTACTGTAGTTTTGCCAAAACTGTGGTTTCATCTTTTGAAAGCATTCAAAACGTAAAAAATATCCATTAAATTCTCTTCCTGATTTCTCCAATCCCAATTATGTAATAAAAGATGTTTTGCCATACTGTACACGACACTGAAATAGACTGAATGGCCTCCCCCACCCCAGCCCTGGGCTATATATAACAATAAACCCTCCACTGTATAACGCTTTCAAACTCGCCACACGATCGTTTCGTAAAAATGGCTTCACTTGCAGCATTGCCACACTTCCTCCTATATTGACATTATCGTTCTGTTTCCCTTCCATAAAGGATGTCGGCCGACGATCTCCCAACGCGTCTGCCGGACCAGCGCTGGGTGTGGGTCGACGTCGAGTCCCCCGTGAGCGCCAGGGGAGTCAACGGCTCGAGAAATACAGAGGCAATCGGCAGCCATCAGTTCAACTGGACAATGAGCTATCACATTTCATCTGATATAATGGCCATGCATGGGTATTTCTTACCTAAAAATATCAGATTTATGTAAGATCATCATTCACTTGTGCTTAGATGTCCCTTGGATAATTGAATTGAATTGAATATAGGATTTAGGCATTAAGCCAAGCACTGGGGCATCAAAGGCCATTCAGCGCTATATAACGAAAATCATTCAATCAAATCTGTACACTCACACCATTTAGTATCATTTTAACCTTTAATACGAATTGTAACACTTTAATACAATAAAATCTAGATGTGAAATAAATAGGGATTAACAGGGTAAAATAAATAAATAAATTAATAAAATCAATTATAGCTCCTAATATAACCCAATACTTGTATAAATTTTCTCAAGTTCAGGGTATTACAGTTTTCCCCCAGTATATCTCTTAAAGGTTTGTCCTAGAGTAAATGTGTCCTCCTCTGAAGATTAAAAACAGGACAATCGACTAAAATATGTTTAACATCCATTGTCACTTGACAGGTATTACAAAGAGGGGCCTGTCTCCCTTCCTGTCCCTTGGATAAGAGCCTTTGGATAAGAGCCTTGAAGTTTAGGACTTTTCAGGGATAAGAATCTTAAAGTTGGAGACTTTAAAACAATCAATTTGAGGACTTTTTAAAGATAAGAACCTTCAATTTTAGGACTTATAAATTTAAGAATCTGCAATTTGATTACCGGTCATTTTAACGATATAAACCATCAAGTATATGACTTTTAAAGATATGAACCTGTGTGAAATTAATTTAAAGATTTTTATAAAGGGCAGAATATTATGCTGATTAACTTTACAAAATTTTCTGTACATATAGCTGCAGGAATTCTTCATACAACATGTGTAGGCTAAATATGTTGATCTTCAAAACTGTTCAACTTAAGAATGCATCTCATTTTTATTGAGGGGACTTGCTGTATGTAGTGATATAATCAGATGTTCAGTGTTTATTGATATTTGTTGTTTACTGGCATAGTTTAAACTTTTCCTGAGATAACTGAAAGGAAGAGGACAACTATACTTGTTCAAATATTCTGCTCTTATCTTCATTCCCAAAAATACCAATGTGCGGTAGCCTTATACCTTATACCACAGGCCCATGCGTGCAAACCTACTCGTGTACCACAACGAGACCCTTCAGCGGTACCTGCAAGCGGCAAACAAGACCTCAAGTCCCGAGGAAACGACGGGTAAAGATTGGAACGAAATCGTGCGGCATCGTCGACCGATCGTCTGGATGTCGAGTAACTGCGATACGTTCTCCAGGAGAGAGGAATACGTTTTCGAACTCCACAAGTACATCAGGGTCGACAAGTACGGCGAATGCGGAAAATACCGATGTGGGGCCAAATACCAAGCCTTTAACGAGAAGTGTTGGGTCCAAAGGCTAAGGAAAAAATATCTTTTTTCCCTGGCTTTCGAAAACAGCCTTTGTAATCATTACATATCGGAGAAACCTTACAATCCACTTGTGCATGGGCTGGTCCCTATAGTATGGGGAGGTATGTGTAATATGATCTCCTTTCTTTTAATCTTTTGTTTCAATATTGTCTAATAAGATTATTCATTAATAGACATATTTTAAATATCCTTTCTGAGTGGGGATACCCCAATGTGGTGAAAGGGTTTGTGTATTGCCATGATAAGCAAAACTGTACTTGTCAGGGTCACCAATACTAGGTTGGTTTGCTGTGAGAGATCAGACTAAAGCCTCCCACCATCACCAATCCGCAGGCCAGCATGGTGATGAAAACTGGCCGAAACCCTGAGGCCTTTGTCATGCAGTGGACTAGAAACGGCTGCTTTTGTTATTGTCGTATTTAAATTGCAAGTTCTTACTGAAAAATGTTATTGTATCAGGGGGTCTGCTAATAGTTAACCCTTTTACCCCCAGGCTATTTGGAAATTTCCAACCCTTAACCCCCAAGGGATTATTTTTTTCCCAGCACATTTTGCAGTATATTTTTTTTAAATTGCTCTAACAGCCTTAATTTTTGTCATAGAGAGGTCAGGTTGGTCTCATTCTCTTGGAAAATGCCTGAATTTTCTCAAAAAATTATCAAAAATATGAAAAAAAAAAATTTTATAGCATTTTTTCAAGGACGTACCGATACGTCCATGGGGGTAAAGGGATGGCTTTTGTGAAACGTACCAGTACGTCCTTTGGGGGTAAAAGGGTTAAAAAGCATTTTAATCATCAGCGAAGGTCCTTAACATATATTTCGACTAAGTTATACCAAGGTTGAATTACTCGCACACTTACAATACTTAAAATTGATGGGATTTTAAGATTGTCATTCACAGTTCTTGAGAAGTATATCAGTTTTCTAAGTGCAGTAGTGTACATAGTTCAGATGTTGTACAAAATTATCATTATTAACTGTATTATTATTACTTGCTACGTTGCAATCCATGTTGGAAAACCAGGACGCTATAAGCCCAAGGGCTCCAACAAGGAAAACAGCTCAATGCGGAAGGGAAATAAGAATATTACTGTATTATTTCTATTACTTGCTATGCTACAATCCTTGTTGGAAAACCAGGACGCTATAAGCCCAAGGGCTCCAACAAGGAAAACAGCTCAATGCGGAAGGGAAATAAGAAAATATACTGCAGGAGAGGTTTAAAAATAATAACATTAAAATAATTCTACCATATGTAAACTATAAAACCATCAAAATAACAAGAGGAAGAGAAATACGATAGAATAGTATGCTCAAGTGTACCCTCAAGCAGAACATCTCAAATAACGTAATATCTCTATCCAACAGGTGAAGGGTACGAACATTTCCTACCACCTGGGTCGTACATTAATGCTCGATTGTACCACCCAAGAGAATTAGCAGAGCTTGTAAAGCACCTGATGAAGAATCCTGCAGCTTATGGAAGGTAATAATGTATTTTATTTACTTCTATTGATATTTTATACTTTCAGTCATGAGTAAAGTTGCTGTGTGTTAAGTGGTTATCGAGTTTGTCGGGTTTTGTTAACCCTTTTACCCCCAAAGGACATACTGGTACATTTCACAAAAGCCATCCCTTTACCCCCATGGACGTACCGGTACATTCTTGCAAAAAAATGCTATAAATTTTTTTTTTTCATATTTTTGATACTTTTTTGAGAAAATTCAGGCATTTTCCAAGAGAATGAGACCAACCTGACCTCTCTATGACAAAAATCAAGGCTATTAGAGCAATTTAAAAGAAACATACTGCAAAATGTGTTGGGAAAAAAATAACCCCCTGGGGGTTAAGGGTTGGAAATTTCCAAATAGCCTGGGGGTAAAAGGGTTAAGTACAGCACCACTATGCAGTACATTAAGGCCTTAAGCCCAGCACTGGGACATCAAAGGCCATTCAGCAGTGTATAATGCAAATTAATCAACCCTACCCGTACTCTCACATTTGGTATCATTTTAACTTATAAAACTAATCCTAATCCCACGACTTTCATACAATAACATCTAAATGCAAAATAAAAAGGAATTAAAAGGATTAATAAAATTAATTAAACCAATGCTCTGTATAAATTTCTTCAAGTTCAGGGTATTATAATTTTCATCCAGTATATCTCTCAACCCTTTTACCCCCAGGCTCTTTGGAAATTTCCAACCCTTAACCCCCAAGGGGTTATTTTTTCCCCAGCACATTTTGCAGTCTATATTTTTTAAATTGCTCTAACAGCCTTAATTTTTGTCATAGAGAGGTCAGGTTGGTCTCATTCTCTTGGAAAATGCCTGAATTTTCTCAAAAAATTATCAAAAATATGAAAAAAAGTTTTTTTATAGCATTTTTTTGCAAGGACGTACCGGTACGTCCATGGGGGTAAAGGGATGAGTTTTGTGAAACGTACCAGTACGTCCTTTGGGGGTAAAAGGGTCAAGTACAGCACCACTATACAGTACATTAAGGCCTTAAGCCCAGCACTGGGACATCAAAGGCCATTCAGCAGTGTATAATGCAAATTAATCAACCCTACCCATACTCTCACATTTGGTATCATTTTAACTTATAAAACTAATTATTATTATTATTATTATTAAATGCTGAGCTACAACCCTAGTTGGAAAAGCAGGATGCTATAAGCCCAGGGGCCCCAACAGGGAAAATAGCCCAGTGAGGAAAGGAAATAAGGAAAAATAAAATATTTTAAAAATAGTAGCAACATCAAAATAAATATTTCCTATAAAAACTATAAAAACTTTAACAAAACAAGAGGAAGAGAAACTAGATAGAACAGTGTGCCCGAGTGTACCCTCAAGCAAGACTTTCATACAATAACATCTAAATGCAAAATAAAAAGGAATTAAAAGGATTAATAAAATTAATTAAACCAATGCTCTGTATAAATTTCTTCAAGTTCAGGGTATTATAATTTTCATCCAGTATATCTCTTAAAGGTTTGTCTTGGAGTAAATGTGTCCTCCTCTTAAGATTAAAAACAGGACAATCGACTAAAAACTGAACAGTATCGCTGTAATTAAGAATACAACTGTATATATTATTTTTTTCATCAAATTCCTTAACCCTTTTACCCCCAAAGGACGTACTGGTACGTTTCACAAAAGCCATCCCTTTACCCCCATGGATGTACCGATACGTCCTTGCAAAAAAATGCTATAAAAATTTTTTTTTCTTCATATTTTTTATAATTTTTTGAGAAAATTCGGGCATTTTCCAAGAGAATGAGACCAACCTGACCTCTCTATGACAAAAATTAAGGCTGTTAGAGCAATTTGAAAAAAAATATACTGCAAAATGTGCTGTGAAAAAAATAACCCCCTGGGGGGTTAAGGGTTGGAAATTTCCAAATAGCCTGGGGGTAAAAGGGTTAAAATTCAAATATAAATCTATTAAAAAGACTATAGAACAGTTGAACTAATAAATAATTTCCTTAGGAACAATATGGGGTTCTTTATAAGGGTTTACAAGGATTTAATTCATGCAGCAGAAACTTGGATCCTTACCAAAGATTCAGAATACAAGGTAGTTACAACTCAAAAGATAATGGAAAGAATAATGATATGAATAATATAGACGGAAAACGAGGAACATGGATACGAGAGCAAACTGAAGTAGAGGATATTACAAAATCATTGGTGTCATAAGCCTTGGAACCAAGTAACATGACTGAGGTACTTTTGTATTTCCTATGCCGTGAAAAATTTTCTCCCAACATCCATTCAGTGTTTTAAAAACAGTTTAGCATTTGTGTGTTCTCCTTTAGCTTGATCTAATAAAAAGTATATTTTTCTTTACTTTAAAACTGTTTAAAGTGATTTTCAACGGAATTTAAAAAATGTCAAAATAAAAATTAAACACCCATTCAATGTTTTAAAAACAGTTTAGCATTTGTGTGTTCTTTAGCTTGATCTAATAAAAAGTATATTTTTCTTTACTTTAAAACTGTTTAAAGTGATTTTCAAAGGAATTTACAAAATGTCAAAATAAAATTTTAGCAATTATGCAAATATATACTTGAGGAACGTAGAGAGTAGAGGTCCCCTTTTTTGTTTTGTTTCTTGTTGATGTCGGCTACCCCCCAAAATTGGGGGAAGTGCCTTTGGTATATGTATGTATGTATACTTGACAACTGGGGATGTTATGCCTTTTCCATCATAAGACTCAGTAGTTACACACCATTCTGTTAGTTTTATTCCAGCAGTAATCAGATTCTAGAATGATCTTCCTAATCAGGCAGGTAAGTCTGTGGAACTTTAGAAGTTAAAACAAGCAGCGAATGTTTTTATGTTAATCAGGCTAACACGAGTCTCTTCATAGTTTGTGTGACGTGTTTTACTGTTGTTAATTGGTCTCAAGATATATTATATTCATTGCTTCTCGTAGTTTATTAATTTCCCTTTTTCCTCACATGACTATTTCCAAATTGGAGCCCTTGGGCTTATAGCATCCTGCTTTTCCAACTAATAATAATATTGGAATTCTGCTGAACCTAATTATATGTAGCAGAAAGATTGAGAAAACTAAATCATCCATGAAACTTCTAGAACCCTGAATAATGAGTATATATTTCGGATGTAATTGTAGTTATAGCTTCAACTTGTATAAACTTTTGACATGAATAATGCGGCCTGCAAAATTATTCTTTCTATTTCTCGGCTTATTTCATAGAGAGGTACTTATGTAGCTACATTCTTCTCATCAGCTTAGCATATCTGAGAGCTTCCAGTTTCATTACTCAAAATTTGCATTGTTCCAATTCACTGCTGGAAAAAACCCACCTAGAAAATGCACAAAATTTCTCAGTTCTTGAATGCTTTGTTTGCAAACCTTTATACATACATACATATACCAAAGGCACTTCCCCTAATTTTGGGGGGTAGCCGACATCAACAAGAAACGAAACAAAAAAAAGGGGACCTCTACTCTCTACGTTCCTCCAGCCTAACCAGGGACTCAGCCGAGTTCAGCTGGTACTGCTAGGGTGCCACAGCCCAACCTCCCACATTTCCACCACAGATGAAGCTTCATACTGCTGAGTCCCCTACTGCTGCCACCTCCGCGGTCATCTAAGGCACCGGAGGAAGCAGCAGGGCCTACCGGAACTGTGTCACAATCGCTCGCAAACCTTTATGAGTGACTGATATAGCTTGTGAATTTTGTACCCGACCCGCATCCTCTACGCACTACTGTGTCTTTTGCTATTCGTGTTTTCTTTGATCTTTTCTAAACAGTAGTCCTCTTTCTTTTTATCCGTTCGAGGATATGATGACAGTTTTTTAATGCCATTCTCAGTCTTTCTTTCCTTAATCCTTTGTTATTCATGTTACAAAACGTTAACATAAGTGCATTGCCCCACGATGTCATTGCTCATCGTAAAAGTAAATGCCTTAAAATCATGATACATATTAACCCTTTTACCCCCAAAGGACGTACTGGTACATTTCACAAAACCCATCCCTTTACCCCCATGGACGTACCGGTACATCCTTGCAAAAAAAAATGCTATAAATTTTTGTTTTCATACTTTTGATAATTTTTTGAAAAAAAATCGAGCATTTTCCAAGAGAATGAGACCAACCTGACCTCTCTATGACAAAAATTAAGGCTGTTAGAGCAATTTAAAAAGAATATACTGCAAAATGTGCTGGGAAAAAAATAACCCCTTGGGGGTTAAGGGTTGGAAATTTCCAAAGAGCCTGGAGGTAAAAGGGTTAATGAAATTCCTCCCTCATAACTAAAGAGATTATTTGGGTCCTCATTTGTCTCCAACAGGTATCACCTTTGGCGGCAGTTTTGGACAGCAAAGTTGAGGGGCAGCATTTGCGAATTGTGTCACCGGCTCCACACAGATCCGGTGCGAGGACATCACCGTAATATTTCGGCTTGGCGGCAAGCTGCGGAACAGTGCTTCAACCCAAAGCCAAATCTGTTTGAAAGCCACGAATGGAAGCGTGTTATTGTGAGATAATTGTAAATCCATGCCAGTTTTATCAAACTGTCAATGCTTATGTGGAGTCATTATATTTGTCACCAATTAAAGAAATAGTAGCTTCAGGCTTTGCTTGAATTTGATTTACATATAGAGCTCTTAATTCGGCAAGTAAATAAATCTTTGAGAGTGCTCCATTGCTCAATAAAGAACCGATTGCAGTTTGTAGAATTTATTATTTTCCATAAGACAGGAATTTTGTTAATGAAGCAGGTTTTAAGTGTATCTTTATGTTTAATTCCACAATAACACTTTATATTGTCACATATACCAATTAAACTGTGTCCCTGTAGACTACATTGCCCAAGATATTCTTCCTCACTAAAGTATTGCAATATTTTTTGTGACTATTTCTGGCATTCCATTGGTTTACTCCTAAGTTTTACTTCGATTTATCTTTCTGTCATTTGGGTCACCGTCAATTTGCATGATCCCTAAGGCCTTAATTTTAATGTCTAACACCAATGAAACATAGGAGGACATCACCCCTAAGCAACCATCCTCCCCTTAAGCCCCAACAATGATAACAGGTTAGGCTTTCTCCTACAAGAGCTACCCTCTTCTACCCTTAACAAGTGGGAAAGTACCAAATTGTAGTGATACCTCAACAGACTTATCCCGCACAGTTTAAGGCTGGCACTTGGGTGAACTCTCACGAACACCTGAGAGAGAAAGCGGAGAAAATTTGAGATGCAACATATGTACTTCAGTTCACCGAGAGTATTAAGTTTCCATCTCTCACAGAAAAGTATAGAACTTACTGTTTCCATTTCGAATGCAGTCTGACAAAGATACCAGTCCAGCAGTGTAGTTTCCCATCCCCACAACTTCTCCATAAGCAAAAGTCAACTTAGAAGCCCAGGAAGCAATTCTACACGACTTACATCCGAATTATATTGTACCCACTCCCTACAGGTCAAAAGATTGATCATAGATGGTAGGTATGGAACCAATTCAGGTGGAAGGATAAGGGAGTTAGATCGAGTCCACAGGGCTCTGTCCCATGCTGTTCCCATCAAAGGACACACAAAACATCCCTGTACTAGCCAGCAGGATTGGGGATTGCCTACAAAACGACCAAGAATGAGCCTGCACGAGGAAACACAGAAGTCTGAAAACTTATGGTAGGAAGAAGCTGATGGGGTTTTGAGTAAGCCAGAGCCTTCCTTAAAACTAAGCCGCATGGTAAGGCTGCCATCGAGACCACAATGGCTTAGCTGGGGACCTTGAAGGATACTAGATACTGCATGGTAGATCATGGAGTCCTGAATGTCAGTCTTCCACCTTTCTACCAATGCATCAACAGCAAGGGTGGCAAATGTACAGTAGCAGCAACACATCCTTTAACAAATCTGCCCGAGTTGAAAGTGACTCAACTCGGTTAGGTTAACTACTATAACTATGTTAAAAATCCAAGGGCTGTTCCATTTTTTGCAGAATTATCACCTATTTTGAATGCCAAAAAGTTTGTTTTCGTATCGGGACAAAGTAATAAGCAAAACCTCATGCGAGCTTAAAGGCAAAAGTAATTCGAACTGGGGGTTGATAAAAATTTAATATTTACTTTACAAAGTACTGTACTGTACTAGGATTTCCTATAATTGCGTGCATGTTTGTGTTTATATGTAACAAAGTAGTTTTTATCATATTTAGATATAGAAGTGTATATATGCCTGAACACATACAAACATTCACACAGAAAAACAAACTCTTGGCTTATATACTAACAGGCACAATTGTGTAACTTGGAAGCCAGGAATGCGTAGGCTTACTTTTTCAATCTTTTTTTTTTAATACTTAACAAAAATATAAAAAGGTTCCTTCAGGTATATATGTGACGGTGTATGTGCGTGTATGTTTGCATATTTAAATATAATAATATATTTCTATATATATCTAGTGTGTGAATAGAAATTTAAAAATCAAAACAATAAAACAATATATAAAGACCAGCAAAGACAACACTATCATCTATTATATTATTTACAAAAATCTCTACAAATCCTTTCATCTCCTTCCTTTGCCCTTCAGTTTCAACCTCTTCAATTTCTTCTCTTCCTCTTCCCTCCTCATATCCTCCAGATCCTCCTGCAGGCCGATCTTGGCAGATATTCGCTCCTCCTTCTGCAACTGGGAATAACTGGCCTCCATGTCGTCGCAGTCGTCGTCTTCGTCGCTGGAAAACAAAGGGCGGAGGTGAATTCGCTTCTGGCATCGCAGAGCCAAAGTTCAAAGATTTCCAACATATGATTTTATTTGTTACTGTATACTTAACCCTTTTACCCCCAGGCTATTTGGAACTTTCCAACCCGTAACCCCCAGGGGTTATTTTTTTTCAAGCACATTTTGCAGTATATTTTTTTAAATTGCTCTAACAGCCCTAATTTTCATCATAGAGAGGTCAGGTTGGTCTCATGCTCTTAGAAAATGCCAGAAGTTTCTCAAAAAATTATCAAAAATATACAAAAAAAAAATGTAAATAGCAGTTTTTTGCAAGGACGTACCGTTACGTCCATGGGGGTAAAGGGATGAGTTTTGTGAAACGTACCAGTACGTCCTTTGGGGGTAAAAGGGTTGAATGAAAAATAACTTCTTTTGAATCTAAAAGTAGTAACACATTGTTAGGCGATCATTTTGGAATAACCATATCTAGACTTCTATTCACACAACCCTTGGAGATATCTCTGTTGTTACGATAAGCATTAGGACTAAGAAATTTTATCTAATTTCAATCTCCAAAGAGTAATAATGGTCAGCGTCTGATAAGCTCCTTACAACTCTTTTTACTACTGTGACCTCAAAAGGTCCTAAAGGATTGAATGAGATTTATCAATTTCTTGTGGATAACCCTTTTACCCCCAGGCTTTTTGGAAATTTCCAACCCTTAACCCCCAAGGGGTTACTTTTTTCCCAGCACATTTTGGTGTATATTTCTTTTAAATTGCTCTAACTGCCTTAATTTTTGTCATAGAGAGGTCAGGTTGGTCTCATTCTCTTGGAAAATATCTGAATTTTCTCAAAAAATTATCATAAATATGAAAAAAATAATTTCTATAGCATTTTTTTGCAAGGACGTACCGGTACGTCCATGGGGGTAAAGGGATGGCTTTTGTGAAACGTACCAGTACGTCCTTTGGGGGTAAAAGGGTTAATAACAGAATGGGTTTCTAGAGATTGTAAAAGAAGCAGAGAAGGAAGAGATGATGACGGATTAACAAGCTAAGATTATTTGCTTGAGGGTACACAAAGGCACACTACTGTATTTTATCTTATTTCTCTTCCTCTTTTTTTTTAAGTTTTATAGTTTATATATCGAGAGATCTATTCTAATGTTGTTACTGTTCTTAAAATATATTTCAATTGTTCATTACTTCTGATATAGTTTATTCAATTCCTTATTTCCCTTCCTCACTGGGCTATTTTTCCCTGTTGGAGCTCTTGGGTTTTAAGCATCCTGATTTTCCAACTAGGGTTATAGCTCAGTAATAGTAATACTGTAATAATAATAAAACTGAGCATAGAAAGACCATAAACAGAAGCCAGTGGAAGGACATGTCTGAGGCCTTTGTCCTACAGTGGACGAGTTACGGCTGATGACGACACTGTACTTAATTCAGAGGTAGACCCTACACCAATACAAAAATCATGCAGTGACTAATATTACGAGTTGAGCTTATACATTACAGGATGTAAGACGATATAATCTGTTTATCACCAAACTACAAATAAAGGAAGTTTTCATTACTATACTGTACTTACACGTATCTGCTTTTGTCGTAGCCAAACATCTTCTTGATTTCGCTGGAGTAATCCAGTTCGTCCTCGCCGTCGTCGATGAAGCCCTCCAGATCAGAATCGTACTCGTCCTCGGAGTCGCTCTCGATCCGTCCCCTCTTGGGTGGCGGAGGAGCGTACTGTGGTCTCCGGCGGTCCAGGGGAGGGAAGTCCCGAGACTTCTGCTTCGGCTGGAAATCTCTGGATTTAACCGGCTTCAGATCTTTGGGTGGGAAATCTCTTGATTTCTGGAATTTCTTGTCGGGCACACGCTCACTAGGAGGTGGTGGTTTGTTTTTAACGGGAGCCGGAGGATTCTTCGGGGCAGATACCATGGGCTTATCCACCACTTTTTTCGGTGGCTGCGGTCGAGGCGCACCCGGCACGGCAAAGAACTTGGCCCGGTCAATGACCTTGGGCTCAGGCTTAGGTTCAGGCTTAGGTTTTTCAAGGGCCTGCTGTAGCTTGCTAGTGTTCTCGCTCTTTCCTTTAACTTTTTCTTCAATCTTTTTCCCTTTGTCTGCTCCATTTTTCCTATTTTTATCATCTTCCTTCTTCCCTTCCGGAGTCAATTTATTCAGTCTTCTCATTCTGCGTCTCCTTTCCTCTTCGAGTTCTTCCTTTTCCTTTGCTGTCAAGGGGCGGTCAATGTCCTTCTTCTTTTCTTTTTCCTTTTCTTTGATGATTTTATCCACAGACACCTTTTCAACCGGGGCAGTCTGCTTTTGCTGGGCTATCTTCATAAGCTGTTCAAAACTCGGGGGCGGAGGAGCCGACGGCTTTGGTTTCTTCTTCTCTTTCTTCTTAACGACTTCCTTCTCCGGCTCGTACTTGAAGTTATTATATTTGTCGCTTTTGTAGTTTGTGAGATTGATGTTGACAGTTTTTTGACTGGACGAAATGCTGCTCTTCTTGGCGCTGTCGGCGGGGGGTTCGTCAAAGTCGTCGAAAGCGTCCCCGTCGTTTATGAAGTCGTCGTCTGCGAATTTGCTCTTGCGCTTTCGCTTCCGAGGTTCCATTTCCTCCTCCTCTTCCTTTTTCAAACTGTTTATGACTCGGTTCTGGAAGAAAAACGGACGGATGAAAATGTTACCATCTAAATTTTTTCGGTCCTATTCCTCGACTCTTCCAGTAAGTTGAAATTTAATAATTACTGTACCCCAGTTTTTATTGAAATAAAAACATGCAATAAAAGTCAATTTGATATATTCAGGAAAAATCGGTAAATGAAAACCCAACCTGGATAAATCCTTACAAAATATATGAATGACTTTAAAATTAATAATTTCTAATAAAATCATAACTTTTGAACAGGTAAACTTACTTTATTTTGCCTTAAATATGGTAGGAATTATTCATGGTAAAGTACTTCCTGCCTTACATATGAAGAGTAATGTTAAGTAAATATCACTATACAAGAAGTACAGTTAATACCCGTTTCCAAGTCATACCAAGAAGCATACTCAATCTTCCTCATACCTTGATATCGTCGATGCTGGTCTTTTTACCCGTCTTCACAAACTTCATCTTATCGTCGTCTGGCATTCTTGCGTACTGATCTGCCAGCTTGCTGAAAATCTGCTGGCTCATTGCCGATTCGTAGCCGTAGTCATCTTCGTCGCACTGTTCTTCTCCTCTTGCGGTGGTAAGGTCCTGTAACGGAAATTACACGAGTCTAGAAAAATTAATTATCATTTGATTGTGTTACGGAATTTGGGACGAATACCCCAATATTGGAGCAATGGAGGCCAATTTGTTCCCCAGACTTGAGGAAAACGTGAGAGAATTTGGACAACAAATTAGAAAAGGTAATGAGAACAGAGGTAAGATAGCAGACCGAAAAGTAGGTTCAGCAAGCAATCACTCTTTGCCGTTTTGATAATCCACATTTCTAGATCCGAGAAATATTCTAGATACAGTGATGCCTCAGGATACGAAAGTAATCCGTTCAGGATACGGTTTCGTATCCTGATTTTTTCGTATCCTGAGTCGCGTTTTACATGTAAATAGCCTAATCCGTTCCAAGCCTTACAAAAAGTCACCTTTTCTTCCATAAACACGCTAAACTGTAGTAATAAACATGTAATGCAGCCATTTCTATCATTCAATAATTAACTCAACTGTTAAAAACAGCCTAATCCATTCCAGAAACCACCATGAGATTATTCAATAATGTAGCTATAGCCTAGTTATCCCCTCCAAGCCCTAAGAAAACGGTCCATTTTCTTTACTACTGTATAAAAGTTACTGTACTGTATGTAAAGCATTTGGATCAGTGAAGGTGTATTGTTACCTGTACACCTAAATTAAGGGTTGATACCCTGAAAAAAAAAGGTACTGTACTCTCGGCGACGAGTTGGGATCTCGTAAGCTTTTCGTATCCTGAAAATTTTTTCGTAAACTGGGGCATAAAAATTTTTGTATCGCTTTTCGTATCCTGAATTTTTCGTAAGCAGAAACTTTCGTATCCAGAGGTATCACTGTAATAGTTTAGATTCTTTGCAAACTTTTGCAACATCATCTGACAGAATTGCCGCATAGTGCAGCTATCTCATTTCCCGTTCCTTCTCTTTCCTTTTCACCTTTCTTACTTTCTTCACTGAGCTATTTTTCCCTGTTGGAGCCCTTGGGCTTATAACATCCTACTTTTCCAACTATGGCTGTAGCTTAGCTAGTAATAATAACAATAATGTGTTATAACTAATTTTCATAATACTGATTACAATTTAAGTATGTACATTCTCTCTTGAGGTTTCATTTATTTACATAGACACAAATGTAAGCAACTTATAAAAAATCATCTGCTTTTAGAATAATCAGAGCCTAGTTTAATCACAGGAACAGAATACAATTGACTCCCAGGGTGACGTGGATGGTTTTACCACTAGACTTTTTACAATTATTAGCCTCTGAATAACGTGAACTAGAATCTAAGACAAAATTCTTATCACATATCAATCAAATATATCTGATCAGTCATGCAATAAATATTTTATCAATACAGTAAATACTGGACTACTTTTGTTCTCATGAACTTACACACACACACCAAAGGCACTTCCCCCAATTTTGAGGGGTAGCCGACATCAACAGAGAAGGGACCTCTACTCTCTACGTTCCTTCAGCCTAACCAGGGACTCAACCGAGTTCAGCTGGTACTGCTAGGGTGCCACAGCCCAATCTCCCACATTATCCACCACAGATGAAGCTTCATAATGCTGAATCCCCTACTGCTGCTACCTCCGCGGTCATCTAAAGCACCAGAGGAAGCAGCAGGGCCTACCAGAACTGCGTCACAATCGCTCGCCATTCATTCCTATTTCTAGCACGCTCTCTTGCCTCTCTCACATCTATCCTCCTATCACCCAGAGCTTTCTTCACACCATCCATCCACCCAAACATTGGCCTTCCTTTTGTACTTCTCCCATCAACTCTTGCATTCATCACCTTCTTTAGCTTCATGGACTTGAAGCTACAAATTTTTTCTTATTTACTATTTTATCAACAAGAAGAGTTGGGCAACATCCTGTTACCACCATGAATGAAGTGAAGTAAGATTCTGTATCTGTTTTCCTTGAGTCATCTTTACGGAGCCTATAATGACTAAAGCAAGCAAAAAACCACGCTTAATAATGCTTGTACTTGTACACAAAATCTTACAATGATCATACAAGTATGGCAAACAAGTATGGCAAGACTACTGGAGCCCTTGGGCTTATAGCATCTTGCTTTTCCAACTACGGTTGTAGCTTAGCTAATAATAATAATATGACAAATTCGAAGATAATTTGTATTTTTCCTAACCATACAAACCTTAGCTATTTACAAAGGGTTATTACTTTTAGCGTAGCTGAAATGGCGAGCCATTAGAATTTAACGAGGGTGTATTACCCCCGCGCTAGTTAGCGGGGGGGGGTAGGGGAGTGGTAGCTAGCTACCCCTCCTCCCCCTCACACACAGGTGAATACTCACTTTCACTTAGAGGTAGGACTTGTCTTGGGGGACAGGGCTGGCGGGCAAATATGTGTAAATAGCTAAGGTTTGTATGGTTAGGAAAAATACAAATTATCTTCGAATTTGTCATTTGTTCCGTAACCGAAATACAAACCACGCTATTTACAAAGGGTGACTTATCCCTTAGGAAGGGTGGAAAGTCCCCAGCCATACTGGCTTTGGCTTTACCCGGGGACTCAGAATCCGAGTGAGTCGCACTCGAGAAAAGGAGTCCCTGCACCTCACAAGTTCCTTGCACCGCAAGGAACCATGTGGCCTACGTAAGCTTGTGTGTGAAGGAAGAAGTGTGACCCGTCTTAGGCAGTTGACCTGGAGTTCCAGAAGGAACTCTGGGTTAAGACGTTCCCAATACCACCTCGTCAGGGTATGGGGGACGCGACAGTATTGACTCAATACTCGGAACACAAGGAAGCATGGTTTACCTGCAGAGGTTCAAGGTCAGCTATGCAGAGACCAGGATGCTGCTTCCCCATAGAGGGGATGATGAAGAAAGAAGTAAGGGCCAGACATACTTCTTTCGTTCATGCAGACTAAAACCTGATAACAATGCCCTCAACCTTCTGCTACCTGTCCAAAAAGGAGCCTGAGGTTAGACCAGCTGTTGTGTAGCCACCACAGAGCGATAGAAAACGTATCGAGACTCCTGTGGGTCACGCCCTGCAGGAAGCGGGCTGCGAAGGTCATCAGACGCTTCCAGACTCCAGCTTGTAGCACCTGCGTCACAGAGTAGTATTACTCGAAGGCGAGGGACGTTGCGATGTATCCAACATCGTGCTGTAGGGCGACGTGTCGGGGGAGGGTCTGAAGACAGGTCGAGATGAATGTCCTTGAGTCCGGGCTGAAGAGGTATACTGGTGACTCTCCCCCCATGTCCTCCTTGTGTTCCCAAATCGGCTGCAACTGAGGCCAGACTGCAGCTGTTCCCAGCGCTAACCTCTCGATTCCTGTACTGGCAAGAAAGAGAAGGTCTTGGGACATCAGACACAGAATGGAGACTCAAAATCTTGAATGAATCGGACCGAAGGGTCGGGACCCTCAGATTCTGAGTCTAGCCAACAACTCAGGAGCGAGCCTGAATGTTGCCTTCCCCTCTTCCTTAGAAAGGGGGGGAGTAGTAAGAGACCAAGAAGATTGCTTACACACTGGCCGTGGCCAGAGTGAGCAGAAGACCCAGGGCGGAATACAATCCGAGGCCTGTCGTAAAAGGGTCTTGAGAAGATCTCTTAAAGGACTAAAAGTCCGAGCCATGCTCCAAGTTGGAGGTCTTCCTCCGACTAGGGCAGGGACGATCGTAGCTTCGCATGAGCGAGGATAGATCCAGCGGGCAGGAAAAAGTTATTCCTTTAAGCCTGAAGGTCAGGGAAAGGCTGAGCGACAGGCTTCATTGCCAAGAGCGGAAAGGAGTTTCCTCCCGCCGAAAGGCAATAAGACCGTTATTGCTGGAGAAGAGGCCTCACGGGAAGAGGTATATCTCCCACGGCACCAACCACCTTAGACTCTTCACTTTGCCTGGGAGACCCCTGTGGATGACTATCGCAGATGACGCGACCTCCGTACCGCGACTGTAGCGGGTTGTCTCTTCTAGAGGAGGAAGCGTAGTGTCTCCAGGCATGAAGCCGAAGCGACGCCCCGGTTCGGGAGAGATGTCGCAGTGTGGTTGCTTGAGTAGTCTGCGCCGTGGGAGAAGCTCTCCCGGGAGTTCCGTCAGGGGAAGCAGAGGGTCCAGAAACCGTTCTGCACATAGTCCCAGTGGAGCTCTCCCATTGAAAGGTTGACAGACAACCTGGTTTTGTCGAGACCCATTGTCCGCAGACAAAAAGGAGGGAAGACGCAGGCGTCGAAGTTGTCCCACCATCACCGGAATGCATCTTGCCAGAGTCTCGGGGTCTGAGACTGGGGGGAAAACTAGCGGAAGCTTGAGGTTCCAAGCTGACGCGATCAGGTCCCCCAGACCAGCACTTGCTGGTTACCCAAGGTCAAAGACCCCTAGGTACACTCTCTCTATGAGGCTCTGCTCGGATAGTCTGAGAGAAACATTCCCCTGCCTGGAATGAGAGAGCCGATGGTGGAATTGAGAGAATCTCAATCATCCCGATATCTCTACTGCAAGATGTGAAGGTGTGAAAATGCGTCCCCTGCTGGTTAGCATGAAGTCGACACGCAACGGGGCGACTTGGCAGGAGCGGTAGGATCTGAAGAGGGGCCAGACTAAGGCCCTTAAGCCTGCCTGAATGATGGAGAGGTATCCTTCAGGTCTTGACCATAGGCCTGGACCGGAACATGCCCCCCCCCCCTTTCCTTTGACGAGTCCGAGAACCGCATCAAGAATGTGGGGAAAGGACGAGAATATCCACTACCATCAAGAGGCTCCATAGGTCAACACCCATTGCAGGTTTAATAGTTCCGCTGGTCCCATAGGGCCAGGGAGTCCGGTTAAACATTGCCTGAAGCCACCGGAACTTGGATCGCCCCACATGGAACTTATCCTGAGGCGACCGTTCGGACTATAAACGGGTCAATGAGGAAAGAAGAACTAGGAAATGTTCCAAGGTAGGGCTGAAAACTCTGCTTGACTGAGAACAGGTACTGCGACTCTCCTCAGTCTTGCCACGGTGAACCGAAAGGAAGGCTCGGAGGATGTGGTAACAGAATCTGGCGTCTCCAGGTGGTCACCCATCCAAGTACCGACGTTGCTTAACCTCGCTGGACGGACGAGAAGCGGGGTTTCCAACGTGGTAAGGCGGTTGACTCAATATCATGGCCAGATACTCCAGATGTTGAGGCAGAGGAAGAGAAGGCTCCAAGCAAAATACCATGAGCCCACACTCATGGTCAGCATTCGGAAGCTTTTTCCGGCGCTGAAGAAGGTCGAAACCCGAGCCTACCGGAGTTGACCAGCCCTCCAAACAGCAGAGGAGGCGGAAGTCTGCACCTGAGCGGCGAAGAGGAAGGCAGGGAGAGTTCTCTGGGGAAACAAACCTGCTATGCCACGGCGGGATAGCCACACTGCATCATAAGCAGGAATACTTGCAGTTTAGGCTGAATTCGACGAGCACCCTGGAAGATGGATGGAATGGAAACTGAAAGTACCCGTCCTTCCGATCCAGGGTTAAAGGAGTCCTGTCGCCTCGTTACCAGTCTGATCGATTCTGCTGGTCTACGCTGGCCGAAGTTTGTTCGACAAACTTGATCAGGGCTGAGAGGTCGACTATGGACATCCCCTCTCAGATCCTTCCTTACAAGAAAGGATCGACTGAGGGGGCCGGGGGTGAAGCCGTCGATGATCCTAAGGAAGACCTTCGCCCAACCGGGCAACTCTGCTGATGCTATGGCATAGAGGTTCAGAGACACTGAATTCGCTGACAGAGACGGCAGGCGCGATATCCTTGGCTACTCACAGAGATTGTGCGGGAATGGGCATCGGGAAGCTGTCATTCGGATGAGTAACCTTAAGCATCCTCCCAGCGAAAAAACCTGCAATCCTAGAGTTCGTGAACTCCTTTTAGGACTATGCCCCCCCGGGGGAGTCTCCCGTGCCATCTGTTCCTGACAGGAGGAAACTGCAATTGGACACCTTGTCCCAGTTGTCGTAGCCGATAACTTAGGCCGACGTGGTTGAAAGAAAAGGGAGCTGGAGCCCTGCAGAGTCTGGAAGAAAGCGCCTTGGAGGAGTGAAACCGGAAGTCGATTTACTCCGCACAGCAGATGTTTAAGTCTCTGTCCCTGGGCAAAGACAAAACTCTTCTCAAGGATGGAAGGGTGTCTGAGGTCGTTGACCTCCACAGATGAGACACCCGAAGGAAGCCTTCAGTCAGTGCGTCCAGATGGTACAACATCGAGCTTGTCCGCAAGTAGATACTTAACGACGAAAGGCCAAGGTGCCTGAGCTCGAGAGGAGGAAAGTACCCTTGATCTTCCTGTAGCTTCCTTGAACCAAACCTCGGGCCGTAACCGAGGAGGGAAAGAACCTGGTAAGCTCCCAGAGGAAGAGGTAAGCAGTCACCCCTTGTCCGATGGAGAAATCTTCAACGGAAAGCCCCCCCGCCAAAAATCCTTCCAGGGCGGGAGAAGGAGAGAGTACTCGTGCAGGAGAGGGGACCCTCGAGACCGACCTCTTGGGAACCAACTTCGCCCTGGGGGAAGTCACCACGAAGTCCACTCCTCTCTTTCTCTTCAGCGTAGGAGAGACAGCCGCTGGTTTGTTACCCTGGCCGGTGAGTGCTGGTTTCATAAACCTCATTAACGCCCGTGCCAGCGGATCAAACCATGTCTGCTGCTCCAAGGACACAGAGTCCGAAATCCTCGCTAAGGTGAAAGGGATCGGGCGATCCTTTGGAGAGGACACGACGGTTCCTGCCTGAAAAGAAGGTGGGAAGAATGCTGTACTGACCTGTCTTCGTCCTGCACTACCAACCTGTGCTTGGATGGAGGTGATCCCGAGTGCCGCCTAGGAGCACGCGTCCCTGCTGCTACCACCGGCTGTGGAATTCGCCGCGAACTATGGTCGCGCGAGGGCGAACGGTCGCGCAAAGGCGAATGGTCGCGCGGACGCACAGGCGAGTGGTCGCGCGGGCGCGCAGGCGAGCGGTCGCGCGGGCGCGCAGGCGAGCGATCGCGCGGGCGCGCAGGCGAGCGATCGCGCGGGCGCGCAGGCGAGCGATCGCGCGGGCGCGCAGGCGAGCGATCGCGCGGGCGCGCAGGCGAGCGATCGCGCGGGCGCGCAGGCGAGCGATCGCGCGGGCGCGCAGGCGAGCGATCGCGCGGGCGCGCAGGCGAGCGATCGCGCGGGCGAGCGATCGCGCAGGCGAGCGATCGCGCGGGCGCGCAGGCGAATGGGCGTGACGGCGAGGGATCGTGCTGCCGCGTAGGTGAAGAAGATCGCTGCGGTAAGCGATGGCGAGCAGCATGTGTAGGTGAATGATCGCGTGATAGGGTGCGATGGTGATCAGCATCCGCAAGAGGGCGAGCGTTCAGGGTTGTGCGATGAGGAGCAGCATGCGTAAGCGGGCAATCGTGCAGGGTTGTGCGATGGCGAGCAGCATGCGCAGGTGAATGATCGCGTGAAAGGGTGCGATGGTGATCAGCATCCGCAAGAGGGCGATCGTTCAGGGTTGTGCGATGAGGAGCAGCATGCGTAAGCGGGCAATCGGTCAGGGTTGTGCGATGGCGAGCAGCATGCGCAGGTGAATGATCGCGTGAAAGGGTGCGATGGTGATCAGCATCCGCAAGAGGGCGATCGTTCAGGGTTGTGCGATGAGGAGCAGCATGCGTAAGCGGGCAATCGTTCAGGGTTGTGCGATGGCGAGCAGCATGCGCAGGTGAATGATCGCGTGAAAGGGTGCGATGGTGATCAGCATCCGCAAGAGGGCGATCGTTCAGGGTTGTGCGATGAGGAGCAGCATGCGTAAGCGGGCAATCGTTCAGGGTTGTGCGATGGCGCGCAGTTGAGGGTCGCGCGATGGCGATCAGCATCCGCAGTTGAGGGTCGCGCGATGGCGATCAGCATCCGTAGTTGAGGGTCGCGCGATGGCGATCAGCATCTGCAGTTGAGGGTCGCGCGATGGCGATCAGCATCCGCAGTTGAGGGTCGCGCGATGGCGATCAGCATCCGTATTTGAGGGTCGCGCGATGGCGATCAGCATCTGCAGTTGAGGGTCGCGCGATGGCGATCAGCATCCGCAGTTGAGGGTCGCGCGATGGCGATCAGCATCTGCAGTTGAGGGTCGCGCGATGGCGATCAGCATCCGCAGTTGAGCTAGTAGCTGGCGAACCATGTTCCTTCAGAAGTGTTGGAGAACGTTGGCGTGCCAGCTGTAACACACGTGGGCGATCCGGAGATCGCTGGCGAGCTGATGATCGCTGACGAGCTGACGATCGCTGGCGAGCTGATGATCGCTGACGAGCTGATGATCGCTGACGAGCTGATGATCGCTGACGAGCAGAAGGCTACGCGTGGAAGCCTGCGCAAAGAAGAAGAGTCCTTGACCCCGACCTGAACCGAAGTTCTAGATCGCGAGGGCGAAACGTGGGCGCACAGGGCACGTAACAGGAACCGCAGGGAAGATCATCTTGAAAGCGCTGACGAACAGGAGAGCGCTGACGAACAGAAGGGCGCGCAGGGAAACCCTGACACGCAAGGGAAGAACCCCCGTGGGGGCAACCCTTTGCCCCGAAGGGATCGTTGTCCGCCGGGAGACTGATGTCCGTCGGAAGACCGCTGTCCGTCGGGAAGACCGTTGTCCGTCGGGAAGACCGTTGCCCGTCGGAAGACGAGATTAGACTGCTGTCCATCTGCACCAAGACGGAAGATCGAGAAAAAGAAGTTGTAGGCTGCAAACGGAGATTCAAAAAGGCGCCTCAAGCACCCTTATAGGGAGATGAGAGGCCCTTACGACGAGGCGGACGGAGGGCCTTACGGCGAGGGAGGCCAACAGCAACAGCAACAGAAGAAACCTCCGAAGAGGAGTCTCTATGAGTGTACTCTCTCGCGAACGAAAGAGAAACACTTCGTGGAAGAGACTGGTCAGCCAGTGACCTAAAAGGGGCAATCCTCCGAAGAGGAGCTCCTGCAGTTGCCCAGCCCCTTGAGCGAAACTGCAGGTGCGACCGCTCAGCACCAAGAGCATAGTCGCACGAAAAAAAGGCAAGAGAAGAACCCCCCAAAAGAGGAAAAGCTCAAGCCTGGACAGGAAAAAAAACTTCCCTCGGAAGGAAAGTTATCCGCCCAAGGAGGCAAGCCTCCTGACTGTTCTAAAATGAACTGGAGAGCTGTCCGTCGACACGGGAGTACTACCAGTAGAAGGAGACACGCCCCTGACGACAATACAAGGGGGGAGGCAGCAACAGCCGAATCCCCAGGACTCAACCAGACAGCTCACACCGTTGCTATATTACAGAAACGAACTAGATCGGTAACTGTAAAAAAATAAAACAAATAATATTAGTACACATTCATTCCCCCGGGAAGGCTCCGAAGAGGAATCCCGAGGAAAAGGAACAAGAATTACACAACAGGCACGTGCCCTCACAACCACTTACACTCGCGGAAGGAGAGCTGTAACCAAAACAGAATTATAACAATTATAATTATGTAACTATGTAATTATGTAATTTAAAAATGAATGAACACTAAAGAAAAAAACGAAAACCCCGAAAGGAATCGTTCTACAAGCTGAAAAATTAACAACTACAATTAGATTCATAAACTAATTGAGACAAAATGTACGGTGTAGCAACCCCACCCACACGGGAAGGAAGCTACAAGGGCGTAGTAAAACATAGTAAAAGGGTGAACGACCTCAAGAGAGAGAGAGAGAGAGAAAGACCGAAGTCAAACTCGATCGCAACCCATAAAATTAGGCCGTGGTGGCCTAACTGCCGAGGCCTCCACGTAGATATCGTACACTACACACACACATCTGAAAAGGAAACTTACTTATTTCTATACTCAAATATATATACAAACATGAAAACATGTTTACATATATATTGAGTAAAAGAAAAGTAAGCGATTAAGTAAAGACAAAACAGACAATGGCTGCCAAGCGAGGACCAAGACAGAGACGTCTGTCACAGTCCGAGCCAAAAGTGAAAGTGAGTATTCACCTGTGTGTGAGGGGGAGGAGGGGTAGCTAGCTACCACTCCCCTACCCCCCCCCCGCTAACTAGCGCGGGGGTAATACACCCTCGTTAAATTCTAATGGCTCGCCATTTCAGCTACGCTAAAAGTAATAACCCTTTGTAAATAGCGTGGTTTGTATTTCGGTTACGGAACAAACATATTTTACAATATAAACAGTAGAATAAATACTCATTGAAAAGAACTATTCTAGCATCTAAAACAAACTATAAGAATCGGTTACAATTGATTTTAGTAATAAACAATAATTAATTAACCCTTTTACCCCCAGGCTATTTGGAACTTTCCAGCCCTTAACCCCCAGGGGTTATATTTTTTCAAACACATTTTGCAGTATATTTTTTTAAAATTGCTCTAACAGCCTTAATTTTTGTCATAGAGAGGTCAGGTTGGTCTCATTCTCTTGGAAAATGCCTGAAGTTTCTCAAAAATTTATCAAAATTATGAAAAAAAAAAATTTAAATAGCAGTTTTTTGCAAGGACGTACCGGTACGTCCATGGGGGTAAAGGGATGAGTTTTGTGAAACGTACCAGTACGTCCATGGGGGTAAAGGGATGAGTTTTGTGAAACGTACCAGTACGTCCTTTGGGGGTAAAGGGATGAGTTTTGTGAAACGTACCAGTACGTCCATGGGGGTAAAGGGATGAGTTTTGTGAAACGTACCAGTACGTCCATGGGGGTAAAGGGATGAGTTTTGTGAAACGTACCAGTACGTCCATGGGGGTAAAGGGATGAGTTTTGTGAAACGTACCAGTACGTCCATGGGGGTAAAGGGATGAGTTTTGTGAAACGTACCAGTACGTCCATGGGGGTAAAGGGATGAGTTTTGTGAAACGTACCGGTACGTCCATGGGGGTAAAGGGATATGTTTTGTGAAACGTACCAGTACGTCCATGGGGGTAAAGGGATGAGTTTTGTGAAACGTACCAGTACGTCCTTTGGGGGTAAAAGGGTTAATCAAGTCATAAGAAATTTCTCAAGGTACTACTTGAAATCAACTTACCTTTGCATCTTCCAACACAGCTTTGCTTGCCCCCTTTGTCCTGTTGATCATAGCACTGACACGTTGATTGGCTTTCCTATCCTGGGCACGGAGAGCCAGCAGGTTCTGAAAAGAAAATTATGTTAGGCTTTGTGAAATTATATTTCTTCAGAGCATGGTATAGCATTGTCAAACCATTCAACTCAAAACAGAGAACAGAAAATGAAAGGGCAATAATTATAGCATATTTTATCTAGGCTGGTGGTTCATTCAAAAATTAATTTCTATTCTTCCTAGCTATAGAAATGAGTGTGCTTTTATTTAAAGAGTACTGTCTGACAAGCTGAAATGACCGTGGAATCGTTAACAACATACTGTAGTTAAATCGTTAACAAGATAGCTGAATCATTAACAAGGTAGTTGAATTGTTAATAAAGATAGCTGAATCATAAACAAAGTAGTTGAATCATTAACAAGGCAGATGAATCGTTAACAAGGCAGTTGAAGCGCTAACAAGGAAAAACTCTCGCTGCTGCCTCGACGATCAGTTTGGCCTGGTAGCTTGTCCACTGACTTCTCCCAGTTTATCTTTGATAGCAAAAGAAAAAGCAAGGAGGCAATATCGATCCTGAAGCCACTGTGCCCCAAGAGAGGTAAGAACTGGTCAATCATAAATACCTCAGTAATGCAAACTGGATAAAACTGAACCAGGGTGAAGTCTTACATAAATACCTTGGAAGCAGTGAGTAGTCCACAGCACAGGGCTCAGGGGCTTGGACAGATATACTAGTACTCCATAAAGGGCAATGTGGAAACACTTCCAAGAGGACCAACGGATCAGGGCATCTGGAATCATGTCCAAATCCATAGAAATCATGAAGTCTTCTTCCACTCTCATTTAAGAAAGGAACAAAACTGTTTCCATTCAAATTATGGTTTGACAAACAAAGGTCAATAACCAGCCTGTATCGCCAACCCAATTGACCTGCCACCTGAAGAACAATCATTTACGACTTCCAGAACATTCTTTATCAGTATTGCTTCCACCTACGGTAGCGCAGTCAAAGCTTTCCGGGATTCAGTACGGTAGGTCCGTAACACAACTGATCTGAGTGAGAAGGGAGCTGACAGTCCTGGAAAGGTAATAAGCAATTGTCCCAAAGGACACTCGCTACCCACGACTGCTCCATCATCCCCCTACCACCTTTCTTGGACTGATCACTGAATGGTTTTCGAAAAGGGGAAGAGAGTCCAGAGCTCTTTGAGAGGAAATTGCTAAATTTCCCTACTGGGGTCATGAGGCACCCAGAACTCTCCTTACACTTGAGCTGAAAGGCAGGGCTACAGTCTCCTTCAGAGGCCCTGAAGCCTCAAAGGGAGCCGAATACTAGATGATGGAGCCCAAACAGGAGATCCTCTAATGTTCCACCACTTTCTCCATATCACTCTTCAGAAAGAGTGATGGAATTTAGAACACAATCAATCTAATATGTGTGCTATTCTCCAAGACCAATTTCAAAAGTGATGTTCCACCGTGTCCCTTCTCAAAACAAAGTTGGTCCACAAGTTCTCTGTCATGTGAACAGGGAAAGTATCTGCCTTTTTTCTTGACAGCACCAACATAGGCTATTCTGTTTCATACTCAAATCTTGATAAACTTAGAACTGCCAAAGACTGCCACAGAGACGTCATCCCCAAATGCCACCTGAAAAGAGGCCACAAAATCTGTGACAAAATATAAAGCCGCCAGTCTTGATCTGATTTAGGGAGAGGCCCTCCATCAGCTCACAGACTTGGGTCAATAAGCATTGCAGCAGAAACTTCCTTTCCCAGGTGAGTGAGCAAAGCAAGAGCTTTCTACATCAGCTACACCGAATCGAGTTCATGATTCTGGAAATCTGATAGTCCACCTGGCCCAAGACCCTACTAGCTAGCTCACACCACACAACTCTGAAAAGGGGCTTTGAAACACATATGCTTCTCATTGGCCCAAAAGTAGCCCAGACAAGGGTGTAGCGGTTACCTGATCTAGGTCATCGTGCTGAAGAATCAGCTAGATAACCTCCAAATATGCTGCTCCAACTGGGGTTCTTTGCCTTAAGGACAAGGTTTTGCCCTGCTTCTCAAAGTTTCCAATCTCACATGACACTACATCCACGGGGAAGAATGAAGAGTCAGTAGACCACCTTGGAGATCTTTCCCACTCCTGGAATATTACAGGTCTGTCCAAGGACTAAGTCAGGTTCATACTCATGAGTACTAGATGTGGGTTCAGTTTGTAAGCAGTCCCAATCCCTGGTCTTTGGCTGAGCAGCTTCCACACACATGTGAAGGCTTGGTGGAGGCAGCAGGTTGTGCCAGCCCTCCTCTTTGTGTTTTCAAAGACTAACACAATGGGAAGAGGAAGCAGCAATCCTCCTCTGCCAAAGCAAGAATGTTGATTGTCGCTTCTTACAATGCCTGTTCCCACAGGGGGTTGGCGTCAATGACCTTAGCTGTAAGGATGCCTGAAAACTTTAAATGAATCAATCAATCACACAGGGTTTAGTCACAAGGGGAACACGAGGAACATTCACCGACAATGCCCTACAAATGCATCACCCACTGGGGAACATTGTCAACATCAGGTGTGCCCAATGGATGAATAACGTTCAATTAGGGTACTTAAAGGAGAGGAGTTATACAGAGTGTTCTTTGTCGTCTTAATTGTAAAAGAAAGAAACCTCTAAGGGAGGTTGCATAATCACCCATTCACAAAAGGTACACAAAAATGGCATTTTCATCATAAAATAAATTTTTGAACATACTTACCCGGTAGTTATATAGACAGCTTACGTCCCTGACGTCACGGCAGAAAATTCAAAACTCGCGCCAATCGCCAACTGGATAGCCAGGTGTACCACCCCTGCGCCCTAGCGAGGTACCTGGGAACCATTCCAGAAACCCTCACATTCCATGCCTCTAGTCTCTTAGAGGGGAGGAGGGTGGGACTTAAATTATATATAACTACCGGGTAAGTATGTTCAAAAAATTATTTTATAATGAAAATACCATTTTTAAACATAAGACTTACCCAAGTTATATATATAGCTAATTAACACCTTTGGTGGAGGGTTGGAGACAGCTAGTATATCTGGAATTCTGCTAAAGAGTTAATTAAAACAAACTTAAGGGTTCGTACCTGATAAGGAAGTAGACTTCAATGATACTCTGCCTCATTATGTGTGCTAGCCTTATGAGATCCAGCGGTCCTCCCAAGGGGCTGAAGAAAGTCGTCGTCGTCAGCGCCCACTCGTGTCCGAGTATTGGGTTCTGTCGTTAGCCATCAGCCTCCTATCTGTGGGGTGGGTGCTTATGCCTGATGTGGCTGTTAAGTCCTAGTCTGTGGTGGAAGAGTCGCGGACAGTGTTCACAAGGGAGGGTAGGTGGGGTGCGGGGCTGTTCTAATCGCTCTCTCCTTCTTCTCCTCCTAGCCTCCTCATTTTGTCTCCTCCTCTCCTCGAAGTCCACGGTGCCATGGTGTACTGTACTCCTCCAGGTTTTCCTGTCCCTGGCTGTTTCTTCCCATGAGGAAGGATCAATGTCAGTTAGAGCCAGGGTGCGCTTTAGTTGATCTTTATAGCGCATTTTCGGGGCTCCTCGTGGTCTGGTGCCCTGGGTCAGTTCTCCGTAGAATATCTTCTTTGGGAGCCTAGATGGATCCATCCTATGCACTTGTCCTATCCAGCGGAGGCGGTGGTGGATGATGGTGGCCTCCACGCTGGTCAGCGAGGTACTTTCTAAGACTTCAATGTTGGTGGTGTGGCTCTCCCAGGGGATTTTCAGGATCTGCCTCAGTTTCATTTGTTGGAAGCGTTCTAGGATTTTAATATCGTTTCTATATAGCGTCCATGTTTCACAGGCATACAGGAGCGTGGAGAGGACTACTGCCCTGAACACCATTATTTTGGTGGTCATTGTCAGTGCGTGGTTGTTAAATACACGGCAGTTGAGTCGGCCAAAGAGAAGAAAAGCTTATTGGGATTATGGGAACATAGTGGTGGATCCTTTGCCCACTATTGCACTCGCTGCTATGAATGGACCCAGAGTGTAACAGTCCTCGTAACGAGTTTGAACACCTTTCAAATAATATGATGCGAACACAGATTTGCTTCTCCAGAAGGTTGTGCCCATTATGCTTTGTAGTGATCTGTTCTGTCTGAATGCTGCCGACATTGCTACTGCTCTGACTTCATGAGTCTTGACCTTTAAAAGACCAAGGTCTGATTCATTACAATGAATATGTGCTTCCTTAATTAAAAGCCTGATAAAAAATGACTAAGGTATTTTTAGACATCTGTAATGAGGGCTTTTTGACCGAGCACCATAAAGCTTCAGAATTGCCTCGTATATCTTTCATTCTATCCAAGTAGCATCTCAGAGCTCTTACTGGGCATAAGACTCTTTCCAACTCTTCTCCAACCAAGTCCGTAATATTTGGAATCTCGAACACTTTTGGACAAGGTTGAGAAGGGCGTTCGATTTTGGCAAGAAGGCCTAATTGTAAGGCACAGACAGCTTTACCATCACGAAATCCAATGCTTTTGCTAAACGCATGTATTTCACTCACTCTTTTGGCTGTTGCAAGACTAACCAAAAATAAAGTCTTCATAGTAAGGTCTTTCATAGAAGTTGAACCCAGTGGCTCAAACCTGTCGCTCATAAGATACTTCAAAACAATATCCAGATTCCAGGCTGGAGAATCTTGGTTTCGTTGTTTTGTAGTCTCGAAAGACTTAAGAAGTTCTTGAAGATCCTTATTGTTAGAAAGGTCAAGGTTTCTATGTCTGAACACAGTTGCTAACATGCTCCTATAACCTTTAATAGTAGAGGAGGAGAAATTGCACTTCCATCGAAGGTGGAGCAAGAAGTCCTCAATTTGAGCTACAGAGGTACTGGATGAGGAAATAGAGTTGACTACACCACTTTCTAAAAACCTCCCACTTGGACTGATAGACTTTGATAGTTGAAGTTCTTGCTCTTGCAATGGCCTGAGCTGCCTCCTTTGAAAAGCCTCTAGATCTAGCGAGTCTTTCGATAGTCTGAAGGCAGTCAGCTGAAGAACGTGGAGATTTAGATGGAATCTTTTCAAGTAGGGTTGTCTGAGTAGATCTACTCTTAATGGAAGTATTCTTGGAGTGTCTACCGCCCATTGCAATACCTCTGTGAACCATTCTCTTGACGGCCAATAGGGAGCCACTAGGGTCATCCTGGTCCTTTGGATGTTACAAATTTCTGTACTACTTTGTACAGGATTTTGTATGGTGGGAAGACGTACAGATCTAGGTTGGACCAATCCATAAGAAACGTGTCTATGTGGACTACTTCTGGATCCGGCACCAGGGAGCAATACGCCTCTAACCTCTTTGTCTTTGAGGTTGCAAAGAGATCTATGCATGGACGACCCCAAAGACGCCATAGGCTCTTGCAAACTTGAAGGTTGAGTGTCCACTCTGTCAGTAGGATCTGACCTCTTCTGCTGAGGCTGTCTACCATTACGTTTTTCTCCCCTTGAATGAATCTTGTTAGAAGGATAACGTTCCTCTCTCTTGCCCACAAAAGGAGAATATTTACCGTCTCGCACAGAGATATCGAGCGAGTTCTCTCCTGCTTGGTAATGTACGCCAATGCTGTCGTGTTGTCCGCATTGACCTGAACCACTTTGTTGGTGACTGATTCCTCAAAACTTTTGAGGTCTAATAGAACTGCCAACAATTCCTTGTGGTTTCTATGTAAAGACTTTTGGTTCTCTGACCATAGTCCCAAAGCTTCCAACTTGTTTAGGGTTGCTCCCATCCTGCGTCCGAGGCGTTGGAGCATAACACAAGGTCTGGGCTCTATTGTGATGGGTCGAGACCTTCCTGGAACTTGTTCGGTTCTTCCCACCACCGAAGGCAGTCTTTGATGGCGTTCGTAATTGGAACGGACATCGCTTCAAGGTCTTTCTCCATGTTCCAATGGCCGTTGAGATGGAACTGGAGAGGACGAATGTTCAGTCTTCCTAGGGGAACAAATTGTTCCAAGGAGGAGAGGGTTCCTACTAGGCCCATCCACTTCCTTGCTGAACACATATTCTTGCTTAGAAACGATTGGTTTCAATCTGGCTTGTTCCATCCTTAAAGGAGACAGAAAAGCCCGAAAAGTCTGACTCCGAATCGTCATTTCCAAATAGAGAAACTCTTGAGATGGAATCAAGAGATACTTTTCCTTGTTTACAAGGAGACCCAACTCTTTTGAGAGGTTCAATGTTGTCTGAAGATCCTTCAGACAGTGATCGTATGAGTGCGCTCTGAGAAGCCAGTCGTCGAGATACAGGGAGGCTCTTATGGCCCTTGAATGGAGGATCTTTGCTACATTTAGCATGAGCTTCGTAAAGACCTGGGGTGCTGTGCAAGGGCCGAAGCATAGGGCTCTGAATTGGAAGACATCTCCCTTGAAGACGAACCTTAGGTAAGGTCTGAAGGTCGGATGGATAGGGATGTGGAAGTAGGCATCCTGGAGGTCTAAAGAGACCATCCAGTCGCCCTTCCTTACTGCGGCTAGCACTGATTTCGAAGTCTCCATAGAGAACTTTGTCTTCAGGATGAACTTGTTCAGCGCACTCACGTCCAAAACTGGAAGCCATCCACCCGAGTTCTTGGGCACCAGGAACAGTCGGTTGCAAAAACCCGGTGAACAAATATCCTGTACCTTCTCTATGGCCCCCTTTTCCAACATAAGAGACACTTGGGTCGATAGAGCTTGTCTCTTTGCCTCCTCTCTGTATCTAGGAGAGAGATCCACAGGAACTAAGACCAAAGGAGGACTCCCTTGAAAAGGGATCTTGTAACCCTCCTTCAAGATCTGTATAGACCACTGATCTGCTCCTCTCTTCTCCCACGTTTGCCAGAAGTTGAGTAGTCTGGTCGCTACTGCTTAAAGGCGAAAGCAGCCAGACCCTGCTTCGCCCTGCTCTAAAGCCTCTTCTCTTATTCCTTCTAGCGTCAGGTCTGGAGCTACCCTTGCTGGAAGATCTCCCTCGAAAGGGCTGAGAAAACTTGGGAAAAGTTTCTTCCTTAGGCTTGCGACTAGTAAATGAGGGTGGAAGAGCTTTTCTGGCTGTCTTAGAGACAAAATCCTGAGTAGCTTTTTGAGCCAAGGCTGCCGATATCTCCTTGATTAGTTCTTGTGGGAACAACAATGGAGAAAGAGGCACATACAACAGCTCGCACTTCTGGAAGGAAGTAACCCCCAGCGAAAGAAACTAGCATAATTGATCCCTTTTCTTAAAGATGCCAGCAGAAAAAAGCGCTGCTAGTTCGTTGGATCCTTCCCGCAAAGCCTTGTCCATACAAGACATCAAATGGACTAGGGCAGAGGTATCCCCCTCTTTAAAAGTAGCGACTTTTTTACCCAGAGCTCCAAGAGTCCAGTCTAAGAAGTTAAAAACTTCGAAGGCCCTAAAGATGCCCTTGAGCAGGTGGTCCATCTCCAAAGTAGACCAGAAGATCTTGGTCTTCCTCATGGCCGACCGACGAGGAGCGTCTACGAGGCTTGAGAAATCTCCCTGGGCAGAGGCAGGTATCCCCAAGCCGAGAACTTCTCCTGTCTCGTACCAGATACTAGACCTGGAGGCCAGTCTAGCTGGAAGAAAGGAGAAAGCTGCTTTTCCTAAGTGTTTCTTAGACTGTAACCAGTCACCCATCAATTTAAGAGCTCTCTTAGATGAGCGCGATAACACCATCTTAGTAAAGCGAGCTCTCTTAGAGGCCTTCCCAAGAGTAAACTCAGATGGTGGCGAACGGGGAGGCACTGGCACAAAAAAGTCTGAGAACTCCTCCATAAAAACTTTCATCAGTTTTTTCAAGTCGGCAGAATGACGAAAAGAAAGAGTCCTCGTCATCCAACACTTCATCAAACTCCATAGGAGAAAGCTGGCCTTCTATATCCTTCTCTGGCAACGTTCCTTCAGGAGCAGCAGTGTTGAGAGCAGTTTCCTTCTCAAAAATATCCTTAGTACCAACAGCAATAGAAACAGGATCATTACGAGAAACATCAAGCGGGCGTGACGCTTGCAGCTCAGCCGAACGCTCACAATCAACTTGATCGGAGTCAGAGAGTTCCTGAACTTCAACTGCATCAATGTCTTCTTGGAAAGAGTGAGCCTCATTATCATAATCCAGACTAACGTCCGAAATAGGGTAAGGGATAGGGCGTTCAGGATTATATCCTGAAATGCGCTTGCCGTCAATTCCTGACAAGCGTTCGACGCTGCGAACCGCTTGCTGTTCAGCGACTTGCTCGCCTGTTTTCCGTTCGGAAACACGACCTGGAGGACGTTCAATAAAACAATTTGAGGAGTGAAGAACGTCCTGAAATGTAGGACGTTCGACAGCCTGTTTCGCAGGACGTTCGGTAACACGTTTAACAGGACGTCTAATGTCTTTCTTTGAAGGACGTTCGAGCACACGATCTGACGGAAAGATCTCCTTGCGCTTGTAAGGGCGTTCGTGTTCTATATAGGGGCTGTCAACTGCGGACTTAGGTGAACGTTCACAATCACTTCCTAAAGGAGGTTCATAGAGGCTAGCAGGAAGCTTAGATCCTCGACTATGAAGGTGTTGGAGCATACGTCCTACAGGACGTTTCGAAACTTGTAGAACAGCCTGCTCGCTGTCTCGATCCCGACCAAAACTGTCACGTGTGCTGGTTTGGGGTTTGTCGCTACGCTGGTAGTTCTGTATGAACGACGAGAGCCTGTTTTGCATGTCTTGCAGCATAACAAAATTAGGATCTGAACGTTGTGAAATCGGTGATGAAACCACAACGTTCTCCTCATCGCTCAGAGGAACAGAGCGCCTGGAAGGTGAAAACCAGTCTGAAGGCTGCGCTGGGGCCTGAAATGAGGTTAAGCCTGGTCCTGACTGCATAGGAGGATCCTTGGAAGCGTCCAACGTCCTATAAGGACGTTTAATCGGAGGACTTTCAAACGTCTCTGGTGTATCCCAGTGACTACATCCAGGACGTGAACTAGCAGGACGTCAGTAGGCCTTATCATAGGTCCTCTTAAGAGGTCTGGAAGCAAGCTTCCAGCCTCTTTTAGACAAGGGGTCATCCAAAGACGATGAGAAACACTTAACTTCACCTTTCCATTGGTGAGGGTGAACGTCCTGGGAAGCGCCCACAGGTACGTTCGAGGGGACGTCTGCTCGTGTATTAAAGCCTCTCGTCTCCTTTCGCCTTTCAACATTCCTTCTCCCAGGGGTTGGGGAGCTTGGAAGAGGTCTAGGCCTAGGAGGAAGACAGACACGAGCAGGATCACCCTCCACTGCACTTTTTGCACTTTCACCTTTCAACTGCCTTACATCGGACATCAGCTGTGTTCTGTCCGCAGCAAGCGATTCCACTTTAGCGCCCAGCGCTTGAATCGCCACTAATATATCATTGAGTGACGGCTCATTAGCAGTTGCAATAGGGGATTCAGCATTATGAAGCTTCATCTGTGGTGGATAATGTGGGAGGTTGGGCTGTGGCACCCTAACAGTACCAGCTGAACTCGGTTGAGTCCCTGGTTAGGCTGAAGGAACGTAGAGAGTAGAGGTCCCCTTTTTGTTTTGTTTCTTTGTTGATGTCGGCTACCCCCCAAAATTGGGGGAAGTGCCTTTGGTATATGTATGTATGTAATAGTGGGATCAGGATCTACCACTACATGGGAAGGAACAGGATTAATGACATGGGAAGATGAAAAGTCTTTAGAAGACCGAGAAGAACTTTGTCTCAATCTATCCCTTTTGAGTTTACGTCTATACCTATCAAACTCAATCCATTCATGCTCTGATAGTAGTACACACTGTGGAGGATTTATTTTTGCTTTATTTTAATTTTTGTTTTTTGCCAAATCCTGTGAGAGAGAGAGAGAGAGAGAGAGAGAGAGAGAGAGAGAGAGAGAGAGAGAGATTGTGTTAGCGAGCGAAAGTAGTTAGTGTATCGATCGTTTGTGGTGAGAAAGACTGTTGGTATAAATGAGATTGGTTGTTTATGTTTTAGTTAGGTTACGACAGTGGTGAATGTCTTGGGTGAATGCTTATTTTGATTTGACTGCTGTAACCGTCAGTTGTGTGAACGCTGGATTTATTATTTTTGTATTACCAGCGAGGAAGTGATTATTTATATTCTGAGTAAGTACAGTTTTGTTTATCTTTGCTTGTCGTGATTGTGAATGATAGGAACAATTTATTATTCATCTTTGATTATAGTGCAATAGTTCAGTTAGTTAGGAGTGTTCATAAGTGGTTTTTTTTTTTTTGGCAGGCCATGATTCCTCCTTTGGAGAGATACGAATTTAGAAAGTGGATTTGTTGTTGATGACCTGGCCTGTACTTAATATTGTTTGGACTGCTCATTTGATTATAGTGCAATAGTTCAGTTAGTTAGGAGTGTTCATAAGTGGTTTTCTTTTTTTATTTTGGCAGGCCGTGATTCCTCCTTTGGAGAGATACGAATTTAGAAAGTGGATTTGTTGTTGATGACCTGGCCTGTACTTAATATTGTTTGGACTGCTCATTTGACTGCACAACCGTTGATGACCTGGCCTGTTATTTGAGATTCCGATTGATGATGATCATGATGATGATACTGATGATGATGATGATAACTAATTGGCTGTTTAGTTCAATTGACTGGAACTGAATATAGTTCCGGTTGCCACAGATTGGTGGCTGTGCCAAGGATTGATCGGGTTGTGTGAGGAGACAGTTTCTGCATTAATAAATAAACAATTATAAACATATTTGGTTGTGGTGCATCCGGGTTTATATGAATGTGGCAGTTTTATTTATTTTGTATGATTAAGTTTTTTTTGTCGTTTATATTAATATCTCAAGTTTGGTTGTTATGATTCTAGAATTAAGTGATAATTTAGTTTTAAGGAATATAGCTAGTAAGGTTATGTTTTGTTTCAATTTTCCTTCTGTCCAAGAGTCCAGTTGATAAAGTAAGGGGAAAGTTGGTGTTGTGGGACAATTGTCTGTTTGAGTGATTCAAGGGTGTGGGGGTTGTTTTGCAACATCCCGCCACAACACTCATCACAGCGATCTCCTAAATCACACTCTTTACCTCTGCAAGCAACACAGAGAGAATGGGGGCCAAGTGAAACTTTTGCCATTCAGTTCTTACACCCACTACTCACACATAACCTAAATGTTATAGGGGAGGGTGGCCATTTTGAAAATGTAAAGAGAAATCAGACAAGCAAAGGTCAAAAATTTTCTAATCCAAATCAAATTAAAGAATATCCAAAGCGAGATAAAAACAAGCGGGAGATAACAACCAAAGTTCTGTACTTCACTAAAATAAGATCAATATTGACGAGAGCAGAATTCACGTGTCGCCGCTAGCGACGGCAGAGAATATATGAGGGTTCCTGGAATGGTTCCCAGGTACCTCACTAGAGCGCAGGGGTGGTACACCTGGCTATCCAATTGGCGATTGGCGCGAGTTTTGAATTTTCTGCCGTGACGTCAGGGACGTGAGCTATATATATATAACTACCGGGTAAGTCTTACGTTTAAAACATAGCATTCATAGGTTTGTGTCCTCACAGGAATGAAATTAACTTCATCATACTGATACCTTTTGGTGTGCTTCCTCTGTTATAAGCGAGAGCACTCAAAATACTCAAAATAAAAAGATACTCACCACAAAGAAAAAAAAGAAAAGATTCCACAGTAGCCATTCTACAACGGCTGGATGGATAGGGATTCCCCTTATACCACAAGGCACTAACCTAATACTGTACCTTGTTAATGATGCAAAGGCCATTTCAACGACTTGTATCACCCCTTATACCACAAGGCACTAACCTAACACTGTACCTTGTTAATGATGCAAAGGCCATTTCAACGACTTGTATCACCCCTTATACCACAAGGCACTAACCTAACACTGTACCTTGTTAATGATGCAAAGGCCATTTCAACGACTTGTATCACCCCTTATACCACAAGGCACTAACCTAATACTGTACCCTGTTAATGATGCAAAGGCCATTTCAACGACTTGTATCACCCCTTATACCACAAGGCACTAATCTAATACCTTGTTAATGATGCAAAGGCCATTTCAACGACTTGTATCACCCCTTATACCACAAGGCACTAACCTAATACTGTACCTTGTTAATGATGCAAAGGCCATTTCAACGACTTGTATCACCCCTTATACCACAAGGCACTAACCTAATACTGTACCTTGTTAATGATGCAAAGGCCATTTCAACGACTTGTATCAGTGGTGTATGCATCAACACTATTGCTACCCTTTTGATATGACTGGCAGTCACATTCATCTCTTTATCCAAAGATTATGTATTTCTGTATTTTTCACTGTACTGTATTCCATTCTATGTATTTGGTGTTGTAAGTTTTTTCCAACTAGCATATTTACTGTTGGCCTTCTCACAGCAATAACAAGATCGTATGCTTCATCCCGACCACCAATATATATGCTCAGCTTCGTATAAGAGTTATGCAAGCCGATGTTTCTTCTCACTATGGGACAACTCTTGCCACCTACTTCTGGCACGAGACCCAGGGGAGGTACAAGGTTTGTGAACCCCCACATACGTCCCTAGTGTTGTGTGCCAATTCCAATCGTGGTACAACTTTCAGTAGTCACTCAAGACAGGAGGCTCTTGATACCACACTGTCTTTGCCACGGAGAGAGAAACGGCAGGAGTCTAGTGTATGCTACTACTATCGATCAGTCTTTCTGGACTGCTTCGATGACATATTCCACTTGTTGCTCTACCAGAAGTAGCAGTGAAGACTAACAAAGATGAGGCAGAGAAGGAAAAACTTGAAGTTCGCCTTCTATAAGGTCTTACAGGCCGATCAACACTCTCCCACAGGGAAAGAGATAACAGGATCTCTATGAACTGACAGCAAATCCAGTTGATACATCCTTAATGCCTTTCCAAGAATGGGAAGACAAAGTAAAAAGGACAACACCCTTCCCCTCGATACATAATGGCAGCAAAATCTCCTTCCCCAAACGACACATATCAATGTCAGCTTCTTCAGGATTACATCGTCGTCACTACCGAGGAAATAAAAAGCAAACAGGAATGCTGTCTGACAGGAAAAATGTGGACACTGGCAGGTTTGCACCGAGCACTCATACAGCTACAGTTTAAAGGTCGCTCATGAATGGAAGACGCAAGGGACAGTGACATTACCCTACCAAGCAGGACAATACCATTGAGACTGACCATATATACTGTACATATGATCAGCACCCAAGCTCCTCTCCACCTAAGCTAGGACCAAGGAGGGCCAGGCAATGACTGCTGATGACTCGGCAGATAGATGTATAGGCTCCCCCAAACCCCCCATCCTTAGCTCACAAGGATGGTGAAGTTGCAGCGACCTAAGAAATTAAAGAGTTTGCATAGATGATCTGCCAACACATTTATCTAAAAAAAAAAAAAAATCATTAAAATAGCCAGACGGAGATTCCAGAAGCAAGTCTGTATTCCCTGGTGGCTGCTAATAAGCCACACCCCTAGCAGTAACTACCACCGCCTTTTGATGAATGTAATAGAACGAAGTTTAATATGCATGTAAGAATAAATATGCAAACAAGGTTGGACAGATTACAGAAGAGGATATTTATACTGCACCAGAAACATGACACACTAGACGACATTAAACAAACGCTGTATTAACTCACGGCTCTCTTCTTTTTGAACTCTTCGTCAGCTTTCGCCTTGTTTTCATCTTTCTTTTCCAGCAGGGCTTTAATTGCATTAACATTGGGAGCCGCCTTCTGAACCTTCTTTGCACCCGATATCTTTGTGGAGAACTTTGGCACCTTAGCCTGTGAAGAAAGAAGAAAATAATTTGTCAAAATGTAACACTATAAAACTATCTAACCTTACAATTGGTAATTTTATATTAGAGAAAGGTAATTTCCCTGTCTCTTCATGCAAATAGCCGGACTTCATTAAGTTACTAAAACTTACCATAGACTAGCACAGTTCCTTTCCTTCATACTACATCTAGATATTTTTTCCTTTAATAAACTAATACTGTATCTTAAAATATCAACCAGAAATGTTAATACTATACTGTACATTATACAGTAGTATATTTGTATGACCTACACTTTATTACAGTACCATACATTACTTTGTTCCAAGCACATATGAACCTTTCATCCTTCAAAACAGGGAAAGTCTTCCGCAAAGCTGGAAGGTCCAAAGAATTTGACATCGGTGTAGTTAACGACAGATACATCACTTTTGTCTTCGGCTACAATGACTTCGTACATACTGTTACGTCCTATCCAAAGGCAGTTTGATCTTTTTCTCTTTCTTTACAGCGATCGATGATTGTTGGCCACGAGTTGATTATGGGAGTGACGAAGGAATCTCGAAAATGCAGGGGAAAGGGTGGACGCTGCAATTCATTCATAATAAGACTAGCAGTTGTAGCTCTATACTCTCTGCACTTCTTGTAGTGGGCATGGTTGCCCTCAATCGTCTCCATATGCCAGTGCAGACTGTGTCAAGCTTATTTTTTGACAAGGAAAAGCAAGCAAAGTCTTCTCCGGCATCTTCCTAAGCAACCTCCAAGATGATGCCGAAGAGGCTGCATAGGTATTTTCTCACCTCATTAAGTTCTTCAGTTGCTGAAGCTTCTACATATACGTCCCTGGTCCAAGTCTTCGTGGAGTATGCTTCAGGTGCAGGAGAATTCAGATCTAAAACCAACAAGTTATTCAGGGTTTGGTGGCTTATGAAGTTTCCCCCAGTGTTCCCCACACGAAAGCATGCAGTGCAAACTCTCCAACTGTAGCTGTGGAGACAACTAACATAAGTCTTGCAGGTAGGCCTTTGATGACATTTTTGATGGAGCAGTACCAGTAAATTCCAGTGGTAACCCCATTGAGACTGGCAATGATCCCAGTGCCCCAAGTGGCGATTTCTGCAATGTGACCCAAGCACAAGAAGGCAGGATTCCACCCATGGTGTTGCCGAACCTTGCAGTCTTCGACGGACTGCTATGTGATCGGCAAACAGGAAAATGGGCGGAAAGGAGGAAGCATGTAGAATCCCTATAGATGTTATAAGGAGTCCTCCAACACTATGAACGGACTATGACTTAATAGCCGAAACTGTTAGTTCCTGTCCAACTAGAAGGCAAGCCAGTCAGGTGAATGCCCTGAAGATCGAAGCCTTTCCATCCTGCGGTGATGTAGAGATCACAAATGGTCCTACACAAAGTTACAGATAAGAATGTGTTTACCTGCACAGCCCTCCTGTCTGGATGAATCTTACAAACAGCCATACCCTGTTAACTTCCCTGTTTGATTACGGCCTGAAACTAACCCAGTCGATGACGAATGGAAGAATGTCGTCTCAATGTATCAAGTACTTTATCCACCCTACTTGTATTCACGTTTCAAACGTTACCGATAGGTTTAAAAGCAGGTGTTTCTTCTGCTAAGTACTCCCTTAAGTGATCATATACAGTGTACACCATCCCCATTGGATTCCACAGTGAACGGCTCAATCTCTGGAAGCAGGAGTCAAGTGGAACTCCCTTGAACATATGGTAATTTCTCTTCTTTTGAATAGAAAGTTAGTCACCAAGCTGTAGTTGACTTCTTTACCTGAAGAGTTGACTGGAAAGGCCTGGGGAACCACCTGGAAGGCCTTCAGAGTGCATCTCTCTCTCTTGTATTCCTTTGGGATACAAAGGCTCACTCGTAAGGCAGTTCCAGATTCAGCAAAGTCTTTGCCTTCTGTCTGTTTGAGACTTAAGAGTTTTGGGTTGAGGCAAAGTACAAGACTGCACATAACCAATGGTCAATTAAGTTGTTGCCAGACTAATTCTGAAAGTGCCTTCCATCAGAGGAGATTCCTGTCCTGAGAAGGATGCATCTCCTGTGTCCAAGTTATACATAGGATCACTGGTCTCAGTGCTGCAATAGCTGAATCAATGGACAGTGGTGATGGAGTCACTGAAGCGTATCGGGAACGCCCTTAGGCAGGACAGGGATGATGGTTTGGTATCATACAAGACAAAATGCTTGTGATAAAAAGTGAGCTTTAACACAGTCTATATACAGGATTCCTTCCAAGGGTTGAGTTCATGTACTGTAGTTCTTTTCCTCCTGGGAAGTAACGGCAAAGCACTGCTTTGTTCTCCCAAGGGGAGAAAGAAGTCGAACATTAGAGCACATGCTCATTATCGTAAGAATCAAGCACAGGTAGCTGTTGTGCGAGATTCTGTACAATATATTAGGGGATTGATCTATTCACATTAAGTATGCTCTTACCTCACAAATGGGGGTGACAGTGTATTCCGATCTCTTCATTGGGAGGAACAATTTCTGCCCTACACCCTCTCTTTCACTGGGAAAGACACCGTAGGAGTCAATTGTATGCGTCTTCCTAAACTTCTTCGTCGCCATCTCAATAGTTCATCGAAAAATCTTTCCCTCCAAGGATACCCGTAGGTCGGTCCACGAAAGGAACAAGGCAATCTAACCCGTCTTTTAATGGAGAGGGCCCTTGCCGACAACCGCGCGAGCACGATATGGTATATGTTCTTGTAAGAGTCCTAAGATTGGATTGGAGAGGTCACCTGTTCCAATCCTCAACTTGAAACCAAGTAGGAAGATCTAGGCATCTGAGACACTCAAGTCACGGATTGGTCTCTAGGCATGGTAAGACCTACGTCGATGAGCGGTATCGGCCTGTAGGCCAGTCTATAGCAATGGCCTCATACAGAAAACCCTTCCCGTGGGTTTTGATGCAGCACTGCTGCTCCTACAAAACTCCAAGATCGGACATTTTGTCCTAGCCTCTTCCTTCTCCTCTTCAAGGAGGTATTAACGCCAAGAAGAAGCAGGTAACAGAAACATGGTGACTTGAAGGCAACTATCTCTTATAGAACGAGCGCAGTTCCAATTGTGTGGACCCTGATTGTGTGGTTTGCAATCGCATGATTCTGACTCGTGGCTAACGATCACAAGATTCCTGCTTGCAGCTGTCAATCGAGAGATTTCTGATTACCCCTGCCGATCATATAATTCCAGATCAAAGCTGCCGATCTTATAATTCCAGATCAAAGCTGCCGATCTTATAATTCCTGATCAAAAGCTGCCCATTACATAATTCCAGATCACAGCTGCCAATCGTACAATTTCAGATCACAGCTGCCAATCGTATAATTCCAGGTCACAGCTGCCAATCGTATAATTCCAGATCACAGTTGCCAATCGTGTAACTTCTGATTACAGCTGCCGATCGTCAACTTCTGATTACAGCTGTTATTATTATTATAATTATTATCAAATGCAAAGCTACAACCCTAGCTGGAAAAGCATGATGCTATAAGCCCAGGGGCTCCAACAGGGAAAATAGCCCAGTGAGGAAAGGAAATAAAGTAAAATAAAATATTTTAAGAATAGTAACAACATTAAAATGAATATTTCCTATATAAACTTTAAAAATTATAACAAAACAAGAGGAAGAGAAAGTACAGTAGATACAACAGTGTGCCCGAGTGTACCCTCAAGCAAGAGAACTCTAACCCAAGACAGTGGAATACCATGGTACAGAGGCTATGGCACTACCCAAGACAAGAGAACAATGGTTTGATTTTGGAGTGTCCTTCTGCTAGAAGAGCTGCTTACCATAGCTAAAGAGTCTCTTCTACCCTTACCAAGAGGAAAGTAGCCACTGAAATTAGAGTGCAGTAGTTAACCCCTTGAGAGAAGAAGAATAGTTTGATAATCTCAGTGTTGTCAGGTGTATGAGGACAGAGGAGAATCTGTAAAGAATAGGCCAGACTATTCGGTGTCTGTGTAGGCAAAAGGAAATGAACCGTAACCAGAGAGAAGGGTCCTATGTAGTAATGTCTGGCCAGTCAAAGGACCCCATAACTCTCTAGCAGTAGTATCTCAACGGGCGGTTGGTGCCCTGGCCAACCTACTACATAAAATATAATTCCAGATCACGGCTGCTGATTGCATAATTCCAGATCACGGATGCTGATTGCATAATTCCAGATCACAGCTGCCAATTTCATAATTCCCGATCACGACTGCTTATTATATAATTCCTGATCACAGGAACTATAAAATTCCCGATCATGGCTGCCGAACGTGTACTTCCCGATCGCGGTTGCCAATCACATGGTTCTGGATCACAGGTACCCATTTCATGGATCCAAATCAAGGCCGATACAGTGAGAAATGATCATGGAGAACAGAGGAGAAAACTTGTCTTACAGATAGGGCACACAATTGGAATGTTCCCGTGAAGACAAATTGGAAGAGCTGGAATGAAGCATATGCCAATAGTTTTATGACCCAAATTTACTGGGGAACATAAGCAACGTGTCCGATCGTGAAACGTCGAACAAGCGGGGTTTACGCCGGTGTGACGGTCTGAACGATCCCCCGGTCTAAGAATTCTCCTTGATAATCTGCGCAGGCGCGAACATTACCGTTTGCCAGTGCATACGAGGTTGATGTTTTATTTTCCTGTAATGTTAGCGTGCGCAGCTCAACATTACCGCTTGCCAGTACATACGAGCTTTATGTTTTATTTTCATGTGAGCGAAGCGAGCTAATGGCGGAAAAGAACCATTATACAATGTCAAGGAGAATTCTGAGACCGGGGGATTGTTGAGACCGTCACACCGGAACCTCATACTGAGAAGTATTCCCCGGGAAGGAAGCATTTTCGATATGTAACCTATTGGCTATCGCCTTGTGTACGAGGCAGGAGTGTGCTAGGTGTCCGACGTACTTGCGTCGTCCTCCCAAGCAGATACATTCCCAGAACTTACACGAACCATATGTTTTGCCAACTGGTTATCTTGTGTTCATAATGCAATTCTGACCATTACTATTGCTACAAATCTCTCATTTACGGGGTTTTCCCTCCCAAAATCCTGGTTTCCCATGAGGGTTGTATGGGGGCGAGTTGGTAAAATCACGAACGCGTTTGCCCCGATATGTCAAGAAATGGATAAAACACAAGATAATGAGTAGGAAAAATATACAATTCATGTATATGGCTAAAAATGAAAATATCATATATTTACCCATCCAAGTAATATATAAAGTATAAAATGACACCTCTGCTATGTCAACCTGTTAAACAGAAATACATTTGCAACAAGTTCCAACGATTCAGCTGTCAGATTGGGACGATCCTTCCACAATTTGATCAGAGTTTAAATAAGACTTCAGTTACACGGTACAATATAGTTTAGAAACTTAAGAAAGAGAAAGTTACACTAATTTTGGGTTATACGAATATTACGAGGGTTTAGCTCGTCTTAATTTTCCTAAAAAAATCTATTGCCTACTGTATGAATATAATTTACTTCCCAATATACCACAAAATACCACTAGGTTAAGTTGAGTAGAATATGATATACCTGACTGTGACGGCACACGGGTAAAAATTTACCAATATTGGCGCTTATGGTATTGGGGTAGTTTGTAGCGCTACGGCCAAGCGTCCTAATTTGCTTATTATCGCTCCGACTGTTATCTTGTATAGAATAAAAACGTTTGAAAATGGTCTACGGATCTTAAAAATGTTGTGTAAGGGGGGGGGTCCGCCCCCCTGGGTAAGGACACGGCTTTTAGCATAGGTTAGGTGGGTTTATTAAGTTAGCTTCTCCCGTCGTACTCGTAGGTAAGGAAACTGTTGTGTAAGGGGGGGTCCGGGGGGGGGCGAAGCCCCCTGGGTAAGGATACGGCTTTTAGCATAGGTTAGGTGGGTTTTTTAAGTTAGCTTCTCCCGCCAAAATCGTTTTTAGAACGACGGCCACAGTTCAGAATATTCCCGTTTTCTATGGGATCTGGCCGTCACCCTACAAAGGCTCCTGGTATCGTTTTAGCCTAACCTAATCAAACGTTGTTCAACATCCAGATAAATAATTAAACTGAACATAAATCATAATGCTTTAGGTCAGATAGTTATCTCTGTTCTTATACTATTGATTATTATTATTATTATTATTATTACTATCCAAGCTACAACCCTAGTTGGAAAAGCAAGATGCTATAAGCCAAGGGGCTCCAACAGGGAAAAATAGCCCAGTGAGGAAAGAAAATAAGGAAATAAACAAATGAAGAGAACAAATTAACAATAAATCATTCTAAAAACAGTAACTTCGGTTTAGGGCCATCCACAGGGTCAAGGGAGGCCATTCGATGTCAAAGTGAAGTCTTAGCAGATTGGACTGCTCTAGCCTAGCTTAGGGTACCCCTATAGCCCTATAACTATACTCTAATAGTAATAGAGTTCCAAATACAGAGTTCAATGACCTAAAATGAGCTTAAAGTTTGACCCATCATATGGCAATATCATAAAAACCAAAACACTATAGAGATGGCCCATTTGGGCAAGCCCCTTTCATCTCAAATAAAACCTCGCCCGATTGCCTCACCTCGTGCTTATTATTCTTATCATTCTCCTTGGCGAGCTCCAATAAATAGCTGAAATCCATCGTGAGCTAATTTTCGCGGAGAATTCGATCTTCCATTGAAATAAAACACAGAGTTTCCGGAACACTGTTCTCTGTCTCCGTCATCAGCTATTACTGGCGACTGCAGTGTTGCCCAGGGTTGCCAGATTATTTCGACTGAATTATCGTACATGAGCCTTAAAATTGTCGTTTTTCAACCAAAATTATCGTACACAGTTTCAATATAATTATTAGGGTGTTACATGATTGACTTATTTCAAAATATTTGAGTATAATTGTTTAATTAAACCCACACACAACTACATTGTTTATACCTTAGGTATGTATCGTACATCGTACCGGACCCAAAATAATCGTACACGTACTATAATTATCGTACGGATGGCAACCCTGGTGTTGCCAGATGGGGAAGGGTTGCCAGTTGGCCTTTTTTCGGGCCAAAAGACCCTCTAAATTTGTCCCTTTTTTCGTGCTAAATACCTAAATTTGGCCTTTTTGAAATTGGTTAGCCTTAAATGCTATATTTTCGGCCTTTTTCTATTAGGTTGGCCTTTTAAAGGTGCAGTTGATCAGACTTTGGCCTTTTTTCACTTGGAAAACCTGGCAACCCTGAGATGGGGTAGTGTAGAAATCCCCAAATCTCAATGAAAATATCCCCAAAACAACATAAAAATCCCCATTTCCACAATGACGATTTCACACATTACAATTTCTTCCGATCATGTAGGCTTCACTAATTTAGAAATTAATCACTATACTTCATAAAATTACAAATAAACTAATTGCAACAATATAAAGGTTTAATCATCTGTGTTTTTCCTTCATAAAATTGAGTACAGAATATCCCTATCGGACAGCAAATATCTCCAAATCTAGGGATAAATTCTCATATCTGACAACACTGCTGGCGAGTCTGATGGACGTGAGCTCCTATTGGTCGAGAGGTGGAGGGTGTCGTTGTATCGTACATTTTATAAAAAAAATCTCGTACTTTTTTATCGTATTTTTTAAAAGGTCAGATTTAGAGTGATGTTTGGATCAATATGGCTTGATTATAAATTAAACTTAATTTTGAAGAATAAGAAATGTCTTTATATCTTACAAAACTTCTGTATTTACGAGAATTAGTTTTTTAAAACACAACTCACACTTTCTGAGAAAAAAGGTCTCGTAGTTTTTTATTTTATTTTTTAAAAGGTCAGATTTAGAGTGATGTTTGGATCAATATGGCTTGATTATAAATTGAACTGGGGTGTGGAGAATAACAGATGTTTTTTCTATCATACAAAATTTCTGTATTTACGTGAATGTTCTTTTTTTTTCAAACACAACTCTCACTTACTGAGAAAAAATCTCGTACTTTTTTATTTTATTTTTTAAAAGGTCAGATTTAGAGTGATGTTTGGATCAATATGGCTTGATTATAAATTGAACTGAGGTGTGGAGAGTAAAAGATGCTTTTCTATCTTACAGAACTTCTGTATTTTTCAAACAACTCTCACTTACTGAGAAAAAAGGTCTCGTACTTTTTTATCTTATTTTTTAAAAGGTCAGATTTAGAGTGATGTTTGGATCAATATGGCTTGATTATAAATTAAACTTAATTTTGAAGAATAAGAAATGTCTTTATATCTTACAAAACTTCTGTATTTACGAGAATTAGTTTTTTAAAACACAACTCTCACTTTCTGAAAAAAGGTCTCGTACTTTTTTATTTTAT